>NW_005843393.1:141701-144308 GCF_000455745.1 Alligator sinensis | reverse complement strand
CAGCTTGGTAAGGTGGCCTGTGCCCTGGCAAAGGGCCTAAATACAACTTCACAGGCCCTAGCTGCCCTCAATATTGAAATGAAAGAACTAAGAGGAGCTACTCTGCAAAATAGAGCAGCCATAGATTACTTGTTGCTGAGGCATAACCATGGATGTGAAGAGTTCGAGGGAATGTGTTGTTTTAATTTGACAGATAACTCCGAGTTGATAGAGTCAAAAGTGCAGAAGTTAAAAAAGGTTCTGTCCCACATTAAGCAAGGGGAAGGGTTCGACTTCTCATGGCTTACTTCTTGGCTTCCTAATTTTTCATGGCTTAAGCAAATTTTCTTATTAATTGTGGCAAGTATATGTATTTTTTTAATGATCTGTTGTGGGGTACATTGTATGCCACTGTGTTGTGGGGTACTCAAGAAATCAATTTCTTCCCCTGTTCACCACGTGATGTTTGTAAAATCATCAGTTACAAACCCAATCCAAAATAATCGGGAGGAAGCGAAGAGATCTCTGGAGATGAGAAAGATAGTCGAGGACTATGGACCTTTTCCATAAGGACCATAGCCTCGAAGGGGGGATTTGATAAGCACCCCTTGTTTCAGGGGCACCTGGCTAAACCCCTAGGGACAGAGGTAGGGCTGGAAGCCATGTCCAGCAGAGATCCCTTGAACTCTTACTATGCATTTTCTACTTCAGGAACAGCTTTGTGTTCTGAAAAAAGTATTTTATCTAACCAAGGGCGTACAGTACGTTGTTTAGGCTGGGGGAGATCGCTTGTTGCTTAGTTGTTTATAATTGCTGGCCTCGCTAGAGGAAAAGCTGTATCAACAAAGTTCTGGAGCTGGAAGGGGGGTTACTTGGGGGGGAGCTGGAAGGGGGGTTACTTGCTGGGCTTGCTACACATCTCATCACATCAGCAGGTTTAACCTGTTATGTAGCTATATAAGGCAGACGCCCACTGGGGTGGGTGTGCTTGCTTTGCGAACGATTGCCAAGCACCATTTTCTGCGCAGGAAATAAAGGTTAAGTTGGATCCTTCACCCCTGTGTGTTTATTGGCACAAGCGCACCGGGCACGAACTCACTGTCCTTTGGGGACAACAATCCCAGATGTCTTTCCTGATCATGCAGGGGGCTGGACCCGATGATCCTTTGGGGTCCCTTCTAGCCCTATGATTCTGATCCCAAGTATATTATCAATAAGTGACTGTAACCTGCACTAGGTAGTGATGGTCACGCATCAATAGCTGATCCACTTTGAGAGCAAGCTCCCAGTGTCACACACTGCTCTGTAGGTTACAAGCTCCAAATCTGCCTTTTTTCAAAAGGGTATTAGATACATACCCATAATCCTTATTCATGCAAAATAGTTTCATCCCAGAAACCATGAGGTGATTAGCTATAGATAGGACACTGACAGTTTCACCTCCTGTGTAATACATGAGACACCACAGTGACGAGCTACAGCGACCTAGCTCATTGCTATAGCAATGTAGTGTTGGCAGGCACAAACTGTGATGCAGCACAAACTGTGCAGTAGCAGCGCGCTACTGCGCAGCAGTTAGTTGCTACTGCGCAGTACTTGGAAATGACCCATGCATACCAGGACTGAACAGTAATGGCAATTACTGTGCAGTCATATAGCACTTGCTAAAACAAGTACTAAATGACTAAGCAGTAACAACTGCACAATCAGGGGCATGTGTAGATATGCCCACTATATATTTTCTGGCAGATGAAGGAAGTAAAAAATGTAAATGCAGTTGAAGACAGCATTCAAATTGTTCCAGAAAATGAGAGGGCATTATAGTGGTGGTGAGGATGACTTAATTCGGCTCTTAGGAAGAGAAAACACATTTTATGAGCATCTGGCGGCCATTGAAACCAACCTAATGTAAATTTATGATCCAGCAGGTACAGCTTGGGGAGGTTATTTTTTTTATTCAGGTTGCATTGCAGGTTGTGTTATCTGTTTCATTTATGAGGAAAAACACTATCTTTTGGAGCTAAATGAGATTCTGGCAGCTACTTTTTCTTTCATTTTAATGTTATTGTAGTTTAGAAAGAGATCAACCTCAGGGGCTACCTCCAGTTTAAATTCATCGCCTGTGAAAAAGTGATGGGTAGGGGCAGAAGCTAAATAATTGCAAAGAGAGGAGACGGAGAGGTAGTTAGCTATGTTAGTTTGAAGTTCCATGCAGAAGATGGGGCAGGGTGGCAGCTTTATAGTGTTAGTCTATCAAGTGCTATCTTATTCTGCTTTCTGCCTGTCCCAGGGACAACAGGACTAGAGGGAGACCCCGGCCCAGAGCCAGAGGAAATACTCACTTATGCTTCGCAGGAGGTGGGAGCAGTGGCGGCGTGCAGGCCGGGGAACCACCCACGCGGCTTGTTAGCCGCGCTTTCATACGGCTGGGGCGGAGTGACGTCAGAGAGAGGCGCCGCTCAGCGGAAATAAAACGCGGCCCCGAAGGCAGAGGGGGCGCGCTGCGGGAGGACGTAAAGTCCGGGGGGGAAGCCCGGGAGTGGAACCGGGCACCCGCAAGGGGCCTTTGCTGTGGGCTGAATAGGCTGCAGCAGCGCCGGGAGCGACGGAGGCTGGGAGAGTCGCAGC
>NW_005843393.1:140329-141080 GCF_000455745.1 Alligator sinensis | reverse complement strand
GGCAGAACCTGCAACTGCTGACCCAGATTCTGGGCTCCCAGCAACAGATGTTGGACCGGCAACAAGACTGGTGCCAGCACAGCCTGGCATCCTTTAAGATGCCTAAGATGACTAAGGAGGATGACCCGGAGGCGTACATTGAGGCCTTTGAATGGCATGGCCTCGTGACAGGGTTGGATAAAAGATACTGGGCCAGCCAGCCAGCTGGGGCCCTTAGTAGCGGGCAAGGCCCAAGCCACGTACCGGGCCCTGTCAAGGGAGGATGCCCTGGACTATGAGTCAGTAAAGGAAGCCATCTTATATCGCTTGGAGATCAACCCCGAGCACTACTGGCGCCGATTCCAAGCTAAGAAGGGCCACGAGATAAGACAGCTGAGAGTGCTGTTACAACAGTTGCGCGACTTGCTGGATAAGTGGGTGAGCCCAGCGGGGCATGACCGAGAGACATTAGCTGACCAGATCGTCCTGAAGCAGTTCCAGAACGACTTAGAGGAGCGGACGCAACGATGGGTCCGGCAGCATACCCCACAGAATTGTGAGGAAGCTCTGAGGTTGGCCAAAGCTTTCACTGCCTCGGAGGTGTACTACTCCAGGGAGAGGAAGAACCAGGGACCCTCGGTGGCAGCCCCACGAGAACCGAAGCGCAGGCGTCCGCCCGACCGAGGGGCTCCCAGGGATACGGTATGTTTCCGGTGCGGGCAGAAGGGCCATTTTTCCAGAGAATGCCCGCGGCAGGGCAACGGACCGGGGG
>NW_005843393.1:138434-139764 GCF_000455745.1 Alligator sinensis | reverse complement strand
AGAGCAGGCCCAAGGTACCCAGAGGGCCTCTACATCGACACCAGAAGGACGGGCCCACTTTGAGGTAAGGGACCAACTCCTGTACCGCCTACAAGGGGACGGGGGGAGGAGGTCGAGGGTCCACAGCTAGTGGTGCCCGCCCAATTCCGCCAGGCTATTTGGCAGTTGGCGCATGCAAGCCCCATAGGGGGGCATCTGGGCCAGGACAAAACCCTCGCGAAGGTGAACAGATTTTTTTTTGGCCCGGGATGCGGGAGGAAGTAGCCCGCCGGTGTGCGGCCTGCTCCATTTGTCAAAATACAAGAACTGAATGCCCTCCTCGGGCCCCCCTCCAATCCATGCCTGTTATTACCACCCCGTTCTCAAGGATCACCTTGGACGTTGTGGGCCCAGTGCCCCGCAGTAGCACGGGTCACCAATATATTCTGGTTATTGTGGACTATGCCACCCGATACCCGGAGGCAATCCCCCTGCGAACGGTAACGGTCCCGTGTATCGCGGAGGAACTAATAAATTGGATAGCCTGAGTGGGGATCCCACAAGAGATCCTGACAGACCAAGGGAAAAATTTCATGTCCGGGGTTCTAAGAGCGGTATGCCGGACACTTCAGATAAAGCAGCTCCGCACCTCGGTCTACCATCCCCAGACCAATGGGCTGGTAGAACGCCTTAACGGAACCATAAAACGGGCATTGCGCCGGTGCATACAGGGGGATCCCCGGAAATGGGACCTCCTCCTCCCCCTAATACTTTTCACTCTCAGGGACACCCCCAAGAATCCACAAAGTTCTCACCCTTCGAACTAGTATTGGGGCATCGCCCGCGGAGCCTATTACAGGTCCTAAAAGAAGAATGGGAACGAGGAGAAGGACCCTCCCAGGAGCCGAAGACATACCAGCAGACGTTCCAACGGAGGATCAGACTGGCCCAGGATCTGGCCCACAAGAACCTAAGGGAAGCCCAAACCCGCCAAAAGGGCCAGTATGATCGCCAGGCCAAGGAGCGGGAATTCGAACCGGGGCAGAGGGTCCTGGTATTGCTCCCCACGTCCACTAGTCCACTAGGAAGCCCCTACGGCAATGGCAGGAGCCGTTTGAGATCCTCCGCCGGGTGGGGCCCGTAGATTATGAGGTCAGACCTGGACACCTCCAGGAGAAGCAGATCTCTCACGTAAACCTCCTACGGGAGTGGCGGGATCCCAAGGGATGGGCGGCCTTTTCCGAGGCCATGGACGAAGAACTAGGACCCCAAGGGCCGGAAAGAGGGACAGAGCCCTCTTCAGAAAATACCCCAGTCAGGCTGGGGGAGGAACTAACTCTTGCACAACAGC
>NW_005843393.1:137812-138140 GCF_000455745.1 Alligator sinensis | reverse complement strand
TGGCAGTTTTTGATGCATTCCCCATGCCCCACGTGGCAGAGCTTGTAGAAAGGATAGGGGACGCACAGTATATATCGACCCTTGACATGGCCAAGGGATATTGGCAGATTCCTGTAGCCAAGAGAGACCGGCTGAAGACGGCATTTGGCACCCCGTGGGGGCTGCATGAGTTTGTTAGGATGCCTTTTGGATTGTACGGCGCTGCCGCAACATTCCAATGTTTGATGGACCAGATCCTGGTGCCCCACACCGAATACGCAGTGGCATATATAGATGATATCATCACATACACCCGGACTTGGGAGCAACACAAGAGAGCCCTTCGGGC
>NW_005843393.1:136860-137530 GCF_000455745.1 Alligator sinensis | reverse complement strand
GTAGTCAGGTGGTCTGAGGAAATGATACAAAGTTTTGAAAAGTTGAAGAGGGCATTATGCGAAGACGTCATAATTCATACCCCTGACTTCCAAAAACCCTTTATCTTGCAGACGGACGCCTCAGAGACTGCGGTGGGTGCAGTCCTCACCCAAGAAGTGGGGGGCGAAAGACCCATGGCATACGCAAGCCACTACCGGCAGAAAAAAGGTATGCCACTATCGAGCACGAGTGCCTGGCAATTCGGTGGGCGGTGGACTACTTCAGGTACTACCTGACAGGCAGGGAATTTACACTAGTGATGGATCACGCCCCACTGAAGTGGCTAAGTACAGCCAAATCCGATAATGCTTGGATCACCCGGTGGGCATTAGCACTCCAACCGTATAAATTCCGCGTCACATACCGACCCGGGAAAACCAACACCGTGGCGGACTTCTTATCTAGGTGTGGAAATGAAGACCAGGCCGGGGACCAAAAGGATCCAGTGAAAGGATGGACTGACCCTACAGGTACGACCCGCAGGGGAAACAAAGCAGCGCCCCAAGGCATCTTAAGGGGGGGGGTTATGTCCCAGGGACAACGGGACTAGAGGAAGACCCCGGCCCAGAGCCAGAGGAAATACTCACTTATGCTTTGCAGGAGGTGGGAGCAGTGGCGGGGTGCAGGCCG
>NW_005843393.1:110524-136516 GCF_000455745.1 Alligator sinensis | reverse complement strand
GGATAGAGCCGGCGGGAATCCCGGTGAGGGAACCAGGGGAGCCCAGGCAGAGACGCCGGCGGGGCATCGGGAAAGAAGGCCGCAAGGGCAAAGAGGGCCCTCGACGCCCAGTCCTTGTCCGGGGACAAGGAACAGAAGGTCCGCGACCAAAGGTGGCATTGGCTGGGGTGTAGGGGAGGTCGGAGCCCTGTGAGAGCCCGCCCAGGGGCGCTTTGGCGCTGGAGGCCGCAGAGAGGGGGACCCCCCTGCTGCGGGCCCAGCCGCGACCGCGGTCGGAGTTCCGGGGACTCCCCAGCAAGAGCGGGGCAGATCCGGTTAGCCACCCGCGCAAGAGTTGCCCGAGAGCGCCTTTTGGAGCAGAGGCAGGCACACTGCCTAAGCAGGGAAAATCAAAATTTGCAAAACAGTAAATCTACTTACATACTCCCAGATGTGAGATTTAACACCAAGGTCCTATTACTTGGAGCCAATAATTATAGCATGCTTGGTAAGAACTATGATATTAACCTTGGTGACCTTGCAAATTTCTGTTTCATGTAATCAATTCAGACTCTCTGCACTTTCAGAGGGACTTAGAATTTTCTCTTCCTTTCCAGTTGTGCAGGGTTGCTCTGTAGCATTCAGTAGTGGGCATGCCCTACACTAAATGTGGTTGCATTTTTTGTGTGTATTTTGCATCAGTCATTTAAGATGGAAAAAGCTCTTGTAGATTCTTGGAAGTCAAAAGGTATGGTATTAAACATAAGATGAACATCTGCACAGAAGGTCTTGAGCAAGGCAAGAGAGAGAGAGCCAAAACTACGTGGAAAGTTTGCGTAAGAGTTGTAGAAAAGGCACTCTGGTGGCTCATGGGAAAAGCAGAAATGGAGACAGTATAGGGCTACATAGAGGAGGAAAACCAAAGCTGGTTGGGTAGATAGGAAATACCTTATTTAATCACAGAATTATGATAATTTCTGCAGCACACAGAGTTCCTGCACCCCCACAACAGGTTTGGTGGCAAGAAGCTCTTCCTTACTGTGTGGGTTTTGTTTTGGTGGGGCTTTTTTCTTTCTTTTTTGTCTCAAATGAAAGACACAAAGCACATGTCTGCCCATCTAGGTTGCTTCCTTTGGGACTCCTGATCACACCATTGAGAAGCATGGGTCCACTCATGCTCCTGCTCCATACACAGCAGATGTAGAAATAAGATGGTGAAGTAGCTAAAGGGATGTTTGGTCTCCAATAAGCTCGAGAGTGGCAGTGGGGCATCCCCTGGGCAGCTTCACCACCTCACTGCTAGATTTGACATCTGTAGAGCAGAACTTTGTGGTCCAGGCTGTGCTTGGGTGGGATCATTGAGCACTCAATCTTTAGTGTGAATTATCTGTGCAGGAGTACAATAGAAGAATGCACAACTGTAGCCCAACTTCAACATGAAACCTTTTTCCTTTTCATGCACTTGGCATTCCTGGAGGTACATATGGTGTCTCAGTTCTGACTGAAGTGCATGATTACCAAGGATCCAGGTTTTCTGTTTCCCATGGAAAACACAGAAAAATACAGAATTTTCTCCAGAAAATCATGGATTTTTCCTTTTAAAGGAGAAAAACTTGGAAAACCATGGGTTTCAGCCTGCAAGGGGCTGCTTGGGAATGGGGGTGATTAGAAGCAGGGGGCCATGTGCATGTGGATATGCACGTGGCCAGCACTGCAGCCACGCAGCCTGGAAAGCAGCTCCTGCAGCTCCCTTTGGGTAAGTCTATGGGGGGAGCATAGGTAACACATGTGGAGGGGGCATACATGATGTGTGGGAGAGGTGGGGGTGCAGAGGCGATGCATGGAGGGGCATGTTCCCCCCAGATTTCTATGCCCACAGTGGCATTCAGAGCACAGCATGTGGAGCCACCTTCTGGCTGGACCAGCACCAGGCAGAAGCCACCTCTGTGGCTGCAGCCCTGTGCTCTACTGTGGATGCAGAAATCTGGTGGGGCATATTGCCTCATACCCCCACAATGTGTTGCCTATGGCATTGCCTATGCCCACACACCCTCTTGCCCTACACACCCACCCTATGACCCACACACTGGAGTCTGGGGGTGGGGGGCAGTGGGTCAGGAGTGAGGGGCACCAACAGGGCTAGGGGGAGGGTGGAGGACTGTGGGTTGGGAGTGAGGGGCACAGGTATGGGCAGGGGCACAGCACTGGCACATCAGGGCTGTTCAGCACCACAAAGCAGCCGGGAGGACAGCTGCAGCTGGTCCTGCATCCTGATAAGCAAAGGGTGCAGGGGGATTTTCTGTGATAAAAAAACCAAAATCAAATGGCAAAATATATAGGTATTAATTTCATTATAATGACTGAGGTGCTGTTAAGCTTCCAAATTGCTTTAAAATTGTAAATCTATCAATAAAGCTGTGCGTTCAACTGACACCTATACATATAGTGGCATTTAATTTTAATTGTGGAAAAATGTGGATTTTGGGTGTTTTAATCAGAGGATTTTGGATTTTTAAAGAGAGAACCCTGATCCCTGATGATCATTTTTATTTGGTTCAAATCAGAGGGCACGGGTAGCAGGAAGGTGATTTATTCTTCATTTAAACTGAATAAGTATTTGGGATTTTCTTTAGCTGTTTGCCAGGGCTGTCCCTAGTGGTGTGTGAATTGGGGCAACCGCCCCAGGCCCTGGGCTTTGGGGGGCCCTGCAGAGCTGAGTGGAGCAGGTGCGGCAACTTTGGTGCTGCCATTGGCTTCACATCTGGCCGCTTGGCACCCCCCCCTCTGCCGCCGGCTTCCTCACATCTGGGGGTGCAGTGCTGCACAATCTGATTTGCCCTGGGCCCCGCACCCTGCTCAGGTCATCTCTGCTGTTTGCCCTCCTTCTCCCCTACCCAAAACCAACGCCCGCTTCCCAACAAATATAGAACTAAAATGTAGTGGTTGGGCCTAAATTTATCTCCACTAATCCTTTCAGATTGAAGGATTTTTCAAAGCTCACTATGAAATTTAGCTACAGAACTCCCACTCATTCCAATGGGTTTTCATGGCTTTGAAAATTAGAATAGCAGCATGTTTTACAATTCATAAATGTATTTAGAAAGAGTGAAATGGGAATCGCATCAGTTCAAATACTTGTGCAGAAACTAACAAGTCAACATGGTTGTGTAGATAATCTTGCAAACTTAAAGGAAGCTTAAGGATCAGAAGGAAAATCACACAAGCATACACACATACCCAGGTATGCTATTTTTTAAAATTGGAGCAATTTTTGGAATGTGTGTCAAGATTTTTCACATCTTGGCAATTCTGTAATTATAAATCTTGTGTGTCAATAATTGCTCGCTTAGTCTTCAGGCAACTGATATCATTTTGACTAGTAAGAAAATTTCAGTGATAGGCTCTGAAAATGCTACAAGCCACTTGTACCTTTCTGTTTAGCTGCCGCTTTAATTGAACCAGAAAACCATAAAGAGAATAAAGTAATGATAAATAAAAATAATAAAAATAATGCAGTAAGAGGAGTCCTTGCTTATAACTCTGATTTGTAAGTTCCAAGATTCAGCTCACTCTATCTGATTTCAACTGTAAAATCTGTTGAATGTCCCAGACAGTGAGGGTGAAATAACCAGAGTAATTCACAATAGCATATGAAACATATATAAACCAATTACTTCCTTTTGCTGCGGATGTGCCATAAACAAAGTAGCTGATATTTCTATATCTAATTAAAATCTTATTATTCCTCAAGTCTTCCCTTTGTCCCCTGTATATGTATTATTGCAAATAACTTACACCATAAGCAGAATTGCAGGTATAATCAGTCCTGGATTTGCCACGTAACTGAAGATCTTGGCTACAAAAGCTGGGAAATCAAGCTCAATGGTCTCTTGAATTACATCAGACATTCTTTTCTTTCCACTGAAAAGATAAAACCATCAATTAAATACTGTTTATGGTTCCTGAAAGGCAGCAGTTATGCCTTCTTTAACAACTTGAACTCATTAGGGTTTTTTTTTAAGAATGATCAAGAAATATCTCTTCATTGTTTGCCAGCATGATGATTCCTGTTAAAAATTTTGACATTAAAATGTTTTAAATGATTTCATTTACAAATATCTTATATCCAGTTTTCATCGAATTCCATGAATCTTGATTATGTAAATGACAGCTACAAAGACTAACCAGCTTCAAAGATATGTAGGTCTGTGTGTGTTCTCTTCTGAAGGTACTAAATAAGCTCTCAAGATTTACTTCTCTTTAATGAGCAAAATATTATTTTTGTTAACTGGAAACTTATTTCAACTCATAAACTTCTGATTCTAATATCATATTGACGGAAAAATGTGGACATGCTTTTTCCTACACAAATCAGTTATTTTCAAAAATATGAACCAGTGTCAAGAACAGCTGAGAAACAGTAAAAATTGAAAGAATCATTTTAACATAATAGTAAGGCTACTGAAGGAGTAATTTGTAAATACATTTTAAAATTAAATATAGTTGTAAACAAATGGAATAAAGTTCCACAGGCCTAGACTTGAGTTAGATGCTCTGTGAGTACTGCATCTGTACAATGGATGTGTCTCTTCTCACCGCCACTCCTCATCTACAGAATTGCTGAATGCTTAATAATTTTTATTAAATAGAAAACACTTTTGAATTCTGATTTGGAAAAAGTCAGATTCTATTTCCAATAGGGACTGACTTGACTAGACAGTACTGCCAGTTTTGCCAGCTTTCCTTAATCAAGTAGCATTAAGTTTCTATCAAGATCCTTCAATATTGTCATGGGAAGGATTTGCTTGGGAGGAAAGGGGGAGCATGTAAAAGAGACAGATATGAATGACTTAGAGAGACTGCAAGATTAAAATATCTGTTCTTTAGTGCTTTAAGTAAAACCTAGATCTGTGAAATGTTAGAAGTTTATTTATGGCATTGGAAGTCTCTTATCACTCAGCTACACCAGGCACATATGCTTGCATTAAGTGGAAGGTTGAAGCTCAACAATTTAATATTATTAGCTTGCAAGTTTTCATTACCTGTAACTACAATGTCTCTGAAAGGTGCTGGTCTGACAGCTCTGGGACTGAAGCCTGTCTGTTTAAAACAAGTGCAGTATGAAGAACAGAAAGTTCCTTGCATTGCTTCAAAGGAGAGGTTTCATCTCTGATGATGGAGAGTAAACAGACATGTCTCCTGTGACTTACAAAGAGTTACCAGTTAGCTTTTGAGATACGGACCCTCTGTGGTGGGAAGGAGAGTAAGGCCACTGACTACACAGGTATGGGAGGATGCCCAATCTGGGGCTTGGGGATCAGATCCCAATCACTTCCTACTTGCCAGTAAAGGAGGAGTCTGGAATCATGATCCTGGACTCCCCTTGCACCACTAAACTGAAAGTCAGGAGCCTGATGCTTGGCTGACAGCCAGCTGCCTCTGGGAAGGCACTGGAGCTGAAACCGGCCCCAGGCTCTGGAGCCTGCCAATGGTCAGCTGATGTTCACGTAGATTGAGGTGATATGGGAGCTCAAACCCACCCTGCTTAGGTCCCTGCATTGGGGTGGGTTGGAGTTCTTGTGCAGTTCCAAGTCCAGCTAATGATCAGCAGATCCTCCTCTGGCTGGGACCAGACCCAGTTCCAGTGCAGTCCCTGATCTAGCTGATGACCAGCTGACTGTCCTCCAGCTCTGGGGACTGTACTAGGGCACATTCAAGCCCCAGTGTGGCCCTGATCCAGCCAATGATCAGCTGATTGCTGGCTGGTGGGGACCACACCAGGCCTGATTGGAAACCTGATGCAATTCTAATGCTGCCACATCTTCAATTTAAAGTGCAATGAAGACCAACCACAAAATATTACATGCTCTTTGTGTAATATTTTTGTGGCTGTTTTCCTTTTTTGTGGCACAATTAATTGCCTGAACATGTGGCCGGGTTACTGTCCGAGATGCAATTAACAGACTACAGTGTGCCGTCTACCAGGGGCCTTTTGATAACTCTCCTTAACACTCCAATGTTAATTCACAATTCACGGCTCCCTATGCTAGACTGACCTGACAAAATGAAAGGTTCTGCAACACCTCTCCAGGTCCCCTCAGACATCCAGTCTTATTGTACTTGATTATACAAGTTACGTAATAATGGGTGCTTGTGGATATGAGGACAAGGGTGAGCCTATGGAGATGGGTACTGGGGAATACTTTCAAAGAATAAGAGCTTTAAATCCTGCAAGTGCTGTCCATACAGTTAAGCACATCTTGGTATTCTTCTTGTCTCTAAACTCTTCACAAATTTCTACCACTAATTTTAATTATCAAATAAAGCCTGAGGCAGTGCAACTAAAGAAACAATCTGTCCCAGTCTGATTGCTCACTGGGTGTATCTACACGTTCATTAATGCACCATAGTTACTGCACATTAAATTTAGTTCTTGCCTAACCAAGTACTAAATCAATGTGCAATAACTGGTGCTACTGTGCAGTAGTGCTGGCACACGGGATTTTACAGATGCTAACTGTGCAGTAGTATTAGGCAGTTAGTGTCTGTAAAAACCCGTTCACCAGCACTACTGCAGTGTTATTAGGCTACTGCGCAGTTAGCATCTCGTGTAGATGCACTCAGAGTCAGACATAAGTGTATACTAGGTAAGTGTTACACAATCCAATGAGAGTGGATTACTCTGTTAATCCAGATGTAGGAGTTTCATGAGATCATAGGAAAGTAGGGCTGGTAGGGACCACATGAGGTCATTTAATCGAGCCCCCTGCTCAAGGCAGGATCATATCTGACTAAACCATCCCAGCCAAATGTCTGTCCAACCTCCTCTTGAAATTGTCCAGGGATGGAGATTCCACAGTTTTTCTTGGTAGCCTGTTTCAATGCTTGACCACCCTCCTAATTTCCAAGCTAAATTGCCCCTGCTTCCCCAGTGATGTTCTGCTATTGGAGGCAGCTAGTGCTTGAATAAAGTGAATTCACTGAAAGATAATATCACTGGAAGACAGCAGAAAAGAAGTAGGAGTAAGTTCCTCACCTGCCCCACCATACCCCATTCACCATTGGTTCCAAATCACAGCCTGTAACTTTTCTTTATACTCTAAAGAAGATTATAATATGACTAAAAGTGAAAGCATTGTCCAGTCACCACTGGATAATAACTTCTTAACTGCCAGCAACAAAGTTTTGTTTTGTTTTTAATAAATCTTTTTTGTGGGTTTTGGTCATACCTGAATGGTCCACAGTCAAAGGAAGGAGGGAGGGACATTATGGTGTAGGCCACAGGCAGTAGGCTTAGGAACAGGATGAGTAGTAAGAGTCCCATATAAAAATTGTTGGATTTGGATGCTTTAAAAACACGCTCATGAGGAACATTGCTACTCATAACAGCCCAGCATTGAAAATACATGGAAGTTAATAAACGCAGCACATTTATACCAACAAGCCCTGGTGCATAAAAGGATCCCATCCTAGAAAGAAAAGGAGGAAGAGAAATTGCTGTTTATTAAAATCAGAAAGGTTATTTGCTTTAAGAGCTGCAAACCATATGTTAGCATAATTATAGAGTATGTTTGCAAATGGAATCTAACCAAACCCCATCCTAGAAATGGGATCTAATGGCATCAGCTGATGTTACTTTTATCCCCTCGCTCACTCAGAGGAGAAATTTCAAATCCTGGATGAATATCCATCCACCTATAACTGGGCTGAAGCCTAGTGTAGATATGCAAGTACATCAAAATATGCAAGTACATCAAAATTGCACCTGTCTGAAAAGCAGGATTTCACTTTTAAAGCCAATGATCTTTTTTTTTTTTTTTTTTAATTGCTTTCAGTCCAATTCATATATATTAAAAGTGGGTTACCCATGAACCAGAAGTTTTAAGAAAACAGGCTCTTGAAAAACCTGACTACACAGTGTTTTCAAACTAAAATATGTTCTTCAGACTATGAAGGTGACACCTCTGCTAATAACAGTTTACCAGAAGAGCTGTCTAGGATATTAGTCAGTGACTCTGCTTGGAGTCAAGAACTAGGAAACCCTGTCATGTTTAGTGCCCCTGACTCATGAGCCTTGTAATTGTGGTATCCCCACCCTTATGCCAGTTCACTTAACAGGTATGTCCCAGAGCTGGGAGACCCTGGAAGCCCCAGATCCTAAGGTCTGGGCCAGTCCAGGGTCCCTGCCTTGGATTCTATAGAAGATGATGTGGTTCAGGCTCACAGGTGATGAACATTACTTAACAACCTTTTGTTTTGTGAGAATATTTCTGAGTAGTTTGAGATTTTTAATTGTTAAAAAACAATGTAGCCCTTACAGCTGAGAAAAAAATCTTGAAAATGCAAACTGGGTGCATCTACATGAGATGCTACTGAGCAGTAGCAATGAGCTACTGCACAGTAGACTTCCTACTGAGCAGCAGCATCTGAGAAAAACCATGTGACGATGGTACTGTGCAGTAATGCCAGGTACAGTGCAGTCATTTAGTAC
Source organism: Alligator sinensis (assembly GCF_000455745.1). Taxonomy (NCBI): domain Eukaryota; kingdom Metazoa; phylum Chordata; order Crocodylia; family Alligatoridae; genus Alligator; species Alligator sinensis. Next base: position 128,046 of record NW_005843393.1, on the reverse strand, counting down.
TAGCTTGTGCAAGTACTAAATGACTGCGCAGTAACAACTTCACAGTCCGTTGCTCATGTAGACGTGGCCACTGAGTACAAATGGAGTATAAGAAATGCAGAAACATCTCTTTGCATGAACAAAATGGAAGCCACTCCACACTAGAGCAGATTAGACCCCTGTGCTCACTTGAGGGGTGACCTTGGCATTGCTTCCAATGCAGCTAAGACAAGAGTGCTATTGTCACTTGTGCATCCTTCAGATGGGCAACAAACATCCACTGAGTTGTGCCTCTTGTTCTTTTAATCTAAAACGTGCCAAATATTTTTTGCTTTGTATCTGAGGACTGGGTTGTAATCTTATTTACCTGTTCCATAACAAGGAATAGTACTTTTTAACAAAATACAAAAATCGATCCTTCTAGTTTTCAAATTCTAGCTGCATTGCTAATCTCCTGGTTACTTAATACCATTAAAGATTTTCTGTTCAAAGGCTATAAAGGGAAAAAGGTATCTTACCAGATCATTCCTTGATTGAAGATCAAGCCCAGCACATTGCCGCTGATATCAAATTCAGCATAAGAGGGCTATACAAAAAGAAGTGAAAATAATTTTGCAATAAATATTCTGATGCTTGTTGTGGCAAGGTGTAAAAGGGCCTGCCTAGTCAGAGTGGATAAGACATTTCAAGGTGCTCTCATGTTCTACATCTATTGCCCAAATGACTTGATATGGAGCTAGGAAAACAAAGGGGGAAACTAATGCACTGTTGGCTATTTCCTCTTCTGATTTGCTAGAGGTGCTTCTCAAGTGTTTGCTTTTTAAGTCTTCTCTGTTAATAAAACCAGCTATGATGAATGAGCCTGTATCTGTGGGACTGATTTCTTTCCTCTCTGGGGGCATGTCTACACATCATGCTATATCGCCGTAGGGATGCACTACGTCACCATAGCAATTCACTATAGTGACATAGCAATTATGTGCAGCTCCACATCACCAGCAGCTACTTTGCTGTAGTGGCATGTTCCCCTGTTTTAGCATGCCACTACAGCAAATAACTGTGCGCTCTGTGTATGGTGCAGTATGGGTGGTTACTGCCCCATGCTTCAGTACTTCCAGAAGAAAGTACTAAAGCACAGTGCAGTAACGACATAGGATGACGTGTAGACACACCCTGGGTGGGGTATCTAGCCACTGGCTTGGTTTCATCCTAGCAAAGCATTTCTTGTTTAAGTTTATGACATTTCTGACAACAAGTTTGAATGTGAAAATTTCCCAGCTACATCCATTCCCACTTAGTTTACAGATAAGGATTGGGTAAAAGTGGAGAGAAAGATATATTTCTGAAGGAGATTGTCAGACAAGGTTCCTTGGGTGAATTTGACATCTTTTATTAGACCAACCCAAATAGCTGGAGAATAGTTATTAAGCAAGCTTTCGGTTTCGAAAACCCTTCGTCAGGCTAAGGAAGTTTCAGCAGTTGGTATGTGCTCTTCCTGGATGGAATGAAAAGTAAAGAAGGAGATTGTGGCATGAGTAGTGTGATGCTGTTTTGTTCTGAATTATGCAAAAGCCTAAAGGTCAAATGACTTTATTGCTATATTATGCAAGTCAAGAGTGCTCATGTTTACAATGGGCAAATATTTTAAAATCTTACTTGAATATAGCATTGATCTTTAAGGGGCCATGGCAAAAGCCTCAGCTCTTAGGACATGGACTGATTTCTTTCCTCTCTGGGGGCATGTCTACACATCATGCTATATCGCCGTAGGGATGCACTACGTCACCATAGCAATTCACTATAGTGACATAGCAATTATGTGCAGCTCCACATCACCAGCAGCTACTTTGCTGTAGTGGCATGTTCCCCTGTTTTAGCATGCCACTACAGCAAATAACTGTGCGCTCTGTGTATGGTGCAGTATGGGTGGTTACTGCCCCATGCTTCAGTACTTCCAGAAGAAAGTACTAAAGCACAGTGCAGTAACGACATAGGATGACGTGTAGACACACCCTGGGTGGGGTATCTAGCCACTGGCTTGGTTTCATCCTAGCAAAGCATTTCTTGTTTAAGTTTATGACATTTCTGACAACAAGTTTGAATGTGAAAATTTCCCAGCTACATCCATTCCCACTTAGTTTACAGATAAGGATTGGGTAAAAGTGGAGAGAAAGATATATTTCTGAAGGAGATTGTCAGACAAGGTTCCTTGGGTGAATTTGACATCTTTTATTAGACCAACCCAAATAGCTGGAGAATAGTTATTAAGCAAGCTTTCGGTTTCGAAAACCCTTCGTCAGGCTAAGGAAGTTTCAGCAGTTGGTATGTGCTCTTCCTGGATGGAATGAAAAGTAAAGAAGGAGATTGTGGCATGAGTAGTGTGATGCTGTTTTGTTCTGAATTATGCAAAAGCCTAAAGGTCAAATGACTTTATTGCTATATTATGCAAGTCAAGAGTGCTCATGTTTACAATGGGCAAATATTTTAAAATCTTACTTGAATATAGCATTGATCTTTAAGGGGCCATGGCAAAAGCCTCAGCTCTTAGGACATTTAAAAAAAGGAAAGGATAAGCAACTGAAGAATATGCACAGGAATAACCCTCATCTTGACTAAAGAAGGGGTTGTAGTGTAAAATGAAACAGATGAACTAATTAGTCTTTTCTCTGTGTGTGTAAGATTCTTTTTAGATAAACCTACTGTGAAGTACTTGTTTCTGCTGTAATGTAAGTGGGTTGAGGCAAGAAAAGAGGGGAAGGTGGGCAAGAGAAATCTATCTGGCAAAATGCTACATGCAGCCCAAGTAGCAATATTGTTTTGTTTATGTATAGATGACATTCCCACATATTTTTTCTATGAAGGAACCAGAGGAACAGCAGTCCTACAACAGGCATTAATTCAGAAGGCTTGGTCTCAGACATAAGGGAGGACAACTTTAAATGCTTGTGATTTCCATTCATTTCACAGCAACAGTATTTTGTTAAGTCAAGATTTAAAACAGAGATGGCAAAACTGAAGCTGGTTTTATAAAATATTTTTGGAGAATATACACACACACACACACACACTCAAATATCTTCAAAAATATTTCATAAAACAAGCTTATATAATGTAAGTGTATGAGAAAATATTTTTGGAGTACCAGGATTGGCTTAGATTAGTGTTTTGTTTATCCAAATGCACACAGTTTTGGACAAAATGAGCACAGCATACACTTGTGGTTCTGGTCCATCTCTAATATATTGCCTTTTACCCAAGTGGCTTTTTGTTTCAGTGAAATAGCTGCAACCTTCGTAGACTGCTGTCTTGTGGTCAATTTTAGCTTTGGGCACTTTCAAATTAGTAGGCAAGGTTGAATCAAGGGCATGTTCACAATCTGTGACAGAAAAATATGAACATTAATGGTATCGACCCAAATACCGCATTTGTATGATTACCAGCAGTTCCTGTAGTTTTTTAATAGAAACCAGGGAGGCTGTATTTTAAGAACAAGGCTTCTTGCAAGATTTTTTTTTCGATGTTACTTAGCTAGCTCAGAACCCGTGAGGGTTGCCTGTCCTATGAGGACTAGCATGGTAGGAACCAAATGGAAGTAGGATGTTCAAGGGGGGTGTGAAAAGAAGGAAGAGGGGAGATTTAACTAAATAGACATGCAGACTTTCAAAAGGACTTGGTTTGGATTTTGTACCATTTTGGGGTTATAAAAACCATAGGTTCTGCTTTTATTTAGCTGAGAGAAATATATCGTTCCAGTATCAAGCTTCTATACAGCACAGTCTGTATGGTTCAGGGCCATGGGGAGAAAACAGTGTCTTCCCCTAATGGAGACTGCTGCCTGAAGCCACAGCTTAGTCCTTGATAATCAGGGGCTTCATTCCACTCCAACAGAATTTCCACAGGACTAGATTAGGCCCCAAGGCCTTAGCCTGTTTCGCCTGTTAAGCTTGTGATTAAATTTGGAATGTGATTTATGGTTGCAAAATGACCTTGCAACCTGACTGTGACTGTCAGGGCCAGGGAGGAGAAAAGGAGAAGGCATAAAATAAGCCCTACAAGCAGCACTTGTTAAACATCACTGAAACAGACAATGGATGTAAAAAGAGTGGGTTTTATTTAGGAAAACGGGCCTTGGGGACAAAAGAGACCTACAGGCATCTGCATTACTTTGTTGAAGGCGTCTCATGAAGAAGCCACAAAGGATAAAAGAAATGTCAAAATAGCATTCTCAGAGGCTGTTTGATGAAAGCATCCAGGAAAGTCAAGTGCATCTAACAAAGAGAAAGTCAGGAACGGGGTTGTGGCCTGGGAGAAAAATGATTCTCAGAAAAGGAAATTTCATAAGCACTAGCAATTGGAGGAGGAGCCATGAATAGTAGGGCTGTGCAAAGCTTTGGTCCCTGATTTAATTGGGTGGAGATTTGGCCTGATTAAGTAGCCGAATCTCTAAACCCGAATTGAATCAGAAAACCTTTTAAACTCTCTGCATCGATTTGGAAAGATTTGGAGATTCGGACATAGAGACAGCTTTAAAGGTTTTTCTACATACCTCTAGGTAGCAGGGGCTCGTGAGTGCTGTGATGCTGGGGCATGTGGAGTGTCCCACAGAAGCCCGGGGGGAGTGGGGGGAGGGTCCCCAGTGTGCTCGGCAGCAGACCCGGAAGTGGACCAGAAGCACTTCTGGTCCACTTCCGGGTCTGCCGGGGAGCATACAGGGGGGCCCTCCATGCCCCCCCAGCTCAGTGACTGGTGCCTCCTGGGACCAGGGGGGGCACCCAGGATCTCCCTGCAGCTGATCACTGAGCTGGGGAGGCACAGGGAGCCCCCCAGCGCACTCCCCAGCACTTCCAGTTTCGCCACCAAGCATGTGGAAGGCCCCCCCCCACACTCCTGTGGGACACTCCATGCACCCCAGCATCACAGCAATCATGAGCCACGCCTGCTACCTCAAGATATGTACAGAAAACTTTTAAAGCTGTGTCTATGTCTGAATCACTGATTCTCTGAATCAGATTGAATCTTCATATGCAGATTTGGCTGAATTGAATCAGGGACTGTGATCTGAAATCAATTAATCGAATCACTGTCCCTGATTCAGGCCGAATCCAAATCCAAATCAAATAGGGCCTGCTTTGCACACTCCTAATGAATAGTCTGGTTTCTTCAGGTTGTGTAGATCTCCAAATTCTATCATAGGATAAAGTTTCAAAGTGGTAGCAAGGATAAAGCACTATAGCTCAGGCAAATTTTCACCCTGTCACTCCCTCCTTGCTGCCTCCTCCTTGCCCCTCTCTCCCCCTTGCCCCCCCCCCCCGAAGGTGCAATAATAGAGGAAAGGGAATGGATGGGCAACAAACAAGAAAAAGAGGCCTAAAGTAAAAGTGTGGTAGGTTTGTTGTGGTATACTTTGAAGTCCTGACTCAACCTTGTCCTAAATGCCATGCTGAAAGCACCCCAAACTTCAGATCAAGTAGAAAATACTTATTCTCTAGTCTATATAAGACATTAACTTACAAATCCTGCCTCCAGATCCCAGCACCAACAGTAGTTCATAAATCTAACAAAACAAGCACGGAGGAAATCTCCCACAAGGATGGTTATATAAGTCACCAGAATGTCAGACACAGTGAGCCTCACAAACTCCTGTAGTTGAACACAAGGAAAGAACAATTAGCTACTATAATTTAAGTGGCAAATATAAAGGGGATACTCTCCATTGATCTGTTGTGAATATGTGTTGTGATCTAAGGTTATTGGAGCAGGATCTGACCCAGTGATAATCTAAGATTACAGTATAGCAAACTTGTTTACAGAATTCTCTGTATGATAATGCATTTTGCCCATGTAGCTCACCCGTATGAGTTGTTATTATATCAATTCCAGTTTCTTGAACAAGTTTTGCTAATACTTCTTTTCAATTTGTCAGTTGATTCAGAGCCTCCCACATAGCACTATATCTACTCTTTTTATTACCTACTGGGTGAAAGGTGACACATTGTGAACAATGTTATTTAAAGTAGCTCTTTAATATAGTAATGTAATATCTTGTAATAAGGTTTATGTAACAGACTGAAGTAACCAGAAAGAGCTTTAACTAGGTGGCTAGTGTTTATGAAAGCCAAACATTTTGGAAAAAAAACACAAAGTCAACATTCAAGTGATTGCCATTTCTGAAAATTTTACCCTAAATACTTCCAACAAAACATTGAGTTGTTAAGAGAGGCAAGAATATGGACCAAGTCTCATGACATACCATACTCTTTCAATAGGACCAGCCTCCTTTCCAAGAGTTTCATTCTGTGCAATGATCAATGCCTGTATCTCCTTTTAATGACAGTGGTAACTGAAATTGAGCTCTTGGGAGGGATTCAGAATCATGACTGTATGCTGCACGGCAGTGCTTCTGCTAGCATACATAAAAAAATAATCACACCAGAAACTTTTAAAAAATTTCTTATCCAAGGATCCTCGGATTGCTTACAATGCCAACAGTTGTTTCCCAGCAAGGTCCTCTTGGCACATCTGCTGGGTCAATAGGAGGTGGACTAAATGTACTATTGTTGACTGCAGATGAGTTATAGTAATTAAGCAGGGTCCAATGCGTTATGTTCTTTATTACATCTTCTTCAGTTAGCTAAAACAGAAGAAATATATCCAGCTGAAAACATCCCAATGGGCCCAAATTAACCCAGAAGCTCAGAAAACACTTCCATGGTGGCCAAATGCACTCTCCAGCCTGAATTCAAACAGGTCCAAGCTACAGGAATTTCGTTTTCTCTCTAATGTGGCTACCAGCATGGTATGAAGATGTCATACCAATCAAATTAGGAATGACAGATGAACCCTATGGGTTCACAATTTCATTCTACTTCTTAAATCAGGAGGTGGAACAGTCTCCTTTGACCTAATGGATCATGACATCTCAGGAAACCACCAACTTTGCTCAACACAGCAACTGAGAGGTTCAGCTGGGAAGAGATACAGCAATTCCTCCATTGAAAGCTCTGGACTCGAACTTGGGTCCCAGCTCTACCACTAGCCTGTTGGATCACCTCAGATAAATCATTTCTTTCTATGCCTCAATTTCACAGTCTGTAAAATGGAGATAATATAAACTGCCTGATTAAAAGAACTGGGTATCATTCATAGGGCTTAGGTAATAGCCCATCAATCATTCCTGTATTGCAGGAAAAGGAAGGAGTTTGCACGTGATGAAAATCCTTTTCAACAGATTACAGATAACCCGAAGAATCTAGAAATCATGTCGGAATTAATAACAGTTTGCCTTTTCAATACCTACTATTGTAGTGCTCATATTAAGCCTAATTCATTTCCCCTACTGATACTCAATACCAGTGTAATCCACAGATTTTCTTATGGATGTGAAAGGGATTACAAGTGGATCAACATTTGTATTCACCTTGCTGAAGACATGAGAATCCGGCCTGTTGTGAACAGATAAAATTGAATAGTTGTGTGTGTTTTTTACAAGTGTTCAGAGGAAGTCTTCACTGATTTATCTTGTAAGAACCTTTATTCACTTTGTGTATTGTTTTTCAGAGTAGAACAAATTATTTTGATTATCTCTTACTCTTCATTTTATAATCGAGTGCATTTCAGTGTATCCATAAAACACCTGTTCTTTATATGCATTTAACCTTCCAGCAAAGCTCCAACAGAGGTGTATAAACTAAATAGAAGGGAATGCATTAATAGCAACTATCAAATAAAAAATAATATTAAAATTAATATTCAGTAATGATAGAGGACAAAAAGGTGTTTTGGGTTTTTTTACCTTACATAGACCCAGCAGGGTTGCTCAGGTTAGTCATTTCCCAAGTTGCAAAACATGCTTTAAAAACTCTTGTTTTGAATAATGAAGGACTGCATTATAAGTCTGTGGTACCAGTACAACCATTTTTTGTAAATAAGTGACTGCTAAGTATTTTTATATACTTTTGAATATAAACACTTCATTTATATAACATCACAAGTGAACCTTTGGATCATGGTAGCTATAAGAATTATGATCTTATGCATGTTGTATTCTAAATCCTGTTAGGAATCCAGTTTTTCTCTTTCATCTTACCTTTTCATTGACATCATCCATTAATGCCAGTAAAAAGGTATAGAGGTTCCCCAGAAACAGAGCAAAGATCCGTCCCAGCTGCCATTTCAGTCCAATGCGAGGATGGTAATTCTCTAGAGCAGCAATGGTTTCAAACAGTGGAGGACAAAACATTCCTAGCAAAGACATCACAATTTCAACCTGCCAAATGAAGTTATAGTGGTTAGTAGAAAGAACAGTGATGTTGCTATTTGGAGTTCTTATCAGCATTTAGGCAAGACAGCATTTCACAAGTTAAGGCACTAAGATCTATTTCTAATGAAGAACAAAACAGCAACACTTTTCAGTATCTGCAAACAATTCTCCATCACTGTATCTTAGGAAATGCAGTAACAGCAGTTCGTGTTGATGCAGTTGGACTATACAGCCATGTGCAGATGAGTGTGGATGTTTGGTGCCCCAGGGACAAGCAGCAGCGGTTTCCCTTGCACTGCTGCTACTTGTCCCCAGGGAATGCTCATGCAACGCGTGCTTTGGCACCCAGCAAGTAACCCAGGGGCAGTAGGGGAGGCTGGGGCTAGCACTGTGCTGGCCCCTGCAGCCTTACCTGAGGTCCTGGGGCTGCAACAGTGATAATCCTGCTGGCAGAGCCTGGCTGGCAGCCACAGAGCAGCTCTGGGTGACTTGGCTCAGCTTTTCAGTGGTGCAGTGCATCTCTAGGGGAGATGATTGCATCACCTCTCGGGGGAGCTTGTTCCATAGTCTGGACACCCTAGTTGTGAAGAAGTTTTTCCTAATGTTCAGCCTGAAACTATCTTCTAGGAGTTTGTGGCCTTTGTTTCTAGCTTTCCCCCAGGGCGTCCTGGTAAACAGTTGTTCACCGAGCCCCTGATGTACACCTCTGATATAGCGGTAAACTGCAATCAAGTCCCCTCTCAGCCTTGTTTTCTTTAGGCTGAAGAGTCCAAGATCCCTCAGCCTCTCCTCGTATGGCTTGCCATGCAAGTCCCTCATCATACAGGTGGCCCTTCTCTGGACCCTCTCAAGTTTTAGCACATCCTTGCTGAAATGCGGTGCCCAGAACTGGACGCAATACTCCAGCTGTAGCCGTACCAAAGTTGAGTAAAGTGGGAGAATCACTTCTTTGGTTTTACTGGAGATGCACCGATTGATGCATGCCAAGATATTGTTGGGCCTAATAGCTACTGTGTTGCATTGCCAGCTCATATTCATGCTGGGGTCTATTGTTACCCCCAGATCCCTTTCATTTGTAGTACTGGTCAGATTAGCAACGCCCAATCTGTAGGTGTGCTGGGGGTTCTTCCTTCCCAGATGCAGCACTTTTTGCATTTCTGTACATTGAACCTCATCTGGTTCCATTCTGCCCAACATGCCAACCTATCTAGGCTGCAGATACAAGCAGTCCTATCTGCAGGTGTGTCCATGCAACCCTATATCTTGATGTCGTATGCAAACTTGGCCAATGGGCTTTTCAACCCCTCATCCAGGTCGCTGATGAAGATATTGAACAGCACTGGGCCAAGTACTACTGCTGGGGTGTGTCGTTGCCCACATCTCACCAGGATGACACCGATCCTGTGATTGTATATAGCCAAACTCATCTCTATTCTTTCCAACTTTGAGAAAAATAGTTTTAAGCAAGTGACACTGGACAGCAAGTGGTTGGAGTCTGACAGCTTTCTGAACATGTTTGAGGTATCAGAAGTTCATTTTCTGATTAATCTTATTTGGATACTATACCTCCTGCAGACCAAAAGACTGAATATCCTGGGATGAATATTCTGGTTGTTTGTGCTGTTACATTAGAGGAATGAGGCCAGAAGACTCTTCCTTCATGAAATCTTTGAAGTACTTAGCTCCTAGAAGTCCCATTTCCTTCCAAAGGAGCCAAGGACACTAGGAATAATCAACCAAACCAGGCCTTTTCCCTGTGCATGAAATACACATGCATGGTTGTATATGTGTACAAGTAAAAAAGAAAAAAACCCCCCCCCCCCCCCCCATCTACTTCCTATCTCCATATTTTAAGCATGTTACTGACTAGGGTGGAGGAAAAGTTTTGTTCTGAAGCTTAAGAAACCATGCTGTTTTTTTTTTAATTTTTCAATACGATGGATAAGAATGACTTAGGCACTGACAGTACAATGACTGTAGGGGCAAATATAGAAGTCAATATTATTTCAGGTCTCTCTCAAATTCTGTCTTTGATTATACATATGTAACTTCTATTGAATTCATAGGAAATCGCACTTATTCTGGCCACTGGTAGCAACTAACTCATAGGTTTTTCTATTCCACCACTTAGAAAGTGGTAAAATTAACCAGAAATTGGAGGTCAGGAATGTGCCACTCTCTTCTTGAAAAGTGCAATGAAGTTTTGGATGCTCACCAGAAAAGCCTCAGAGATTAGATTTGGCTTCTTTTTTTAATCTGTACAATTCTGATTCATCAAAACAAAAATGTTTTCTGGGAATCAACGGATTATGACAACATTTTCATAAGTATTTTGAAAAGTGTAGCTTTGAGTTTGTTTCTACTTTGATCTTATATCATAAGATATAAATGTTAAGGTCATGCATAAATATTTAAATGAATTACTTTATGTTGAGAGAAATTCCAAGGTTTTGATCTTTTTATCCAAACCTGGGAACAAAATAAATTTTGAAATCTTGACATTATCTGTAGGATGAGCATTCCCATTTTTTTTTTTTTTTTTTTTTTTATCAGAACTATCAAAATGGATAAAAGAATTCACTTCAGTTTTTATAGATTCATAGACATTAGGGCTGGAAGGGACCTCGGAAGATCATCAAGTCCAGCCCTCTGCTGCAGGGTCAGGAAGTCAGCAGGGATCATAGGATCCCAGCAAGATAAACATCCAAATTTCTCTTGAAGGTGTTCAAAGTAGGTGCTTGAACCACCTTCGGCGACATTCTATTCCAGATCCTGGGGGCTCGGACAGTAAAGAAGTTCTTCCTTATGTCCAGCCTGAAACGGTCATAGAGGAGTTTGTGACTGTTCGACCTTGTCATCCCTTGGGGCGCTCTGGTGAACAGATGTTCCCCCAGATCCTGGTGAGCACCTCTGATAAACTTATAGGTGGCCACCAGATCCCCCCTGAGCCTGCGCTTTTCCAGGCTGAAGAGTCCCATGACGTGCTAAAGAGCTTTGTTGTTGGTGGTGGTGGTTTTTGAAGTGGAGGGCACTTCAAACTCCCAAGGATCCTTCACCAAATCAGTGTGTCAATATTAGCTGTTGTAGGGGAGGGGGATTTTCAAAAGTGCTGAAAGGATGCAGGTGTTGAAGTCTGATTGACCTGCTTCAATTGTTAAATAACTCAGGCCATGTCTATCCTGTCTTGCTGCTATGCTCAGACCATCCACCAAGAAATAGTCCTTGCCTGTTCACTTCTACTCTGACTCTGTCCTAGTTCAGCAGTTAAGTAAGACAGACTGTTCAGAAACCAGAGTGGCATCAGGGCAAATACTCAGAATTCTTTTAAGTTACCTAACTGGATATGCATTGGGTGGAGCTTGTTTTTCATGATAGTTTCATGTTCAGCCGGCAGACAGTTTAGTAGGCAGACAGTTTAGTTATGGCCTTATGTGCTTTTTAAAATTTTACCCTCAAGCTTGATATGGGATTTTAGGCCTACAACCCTCCAGCTAGAAAATCAGAAACAAACCATTCTTACCTCGTTTCTCTCATACCACCCAATGTTTTGCATTTTTGAAAATGTCTGAGACCGTTTCACCACAAAATAAATGAGGTAACCACTTCCACATAAGCAACATATGATGAGCACATTCGCCAGAACTCGAAGGAATCTTCTCAAATGAATATTCTCATCCTTGTTACTTTCTTGCTCATCCACAATAGACTCCTTAATAAATAGGTGAAGAATTGTAGTATGTGCATAGATTCAGAGGTTTAGACCAGAAAAGAATATTAGATTATTTTATCTAAAACATAGAGTCATTACATTTCACTATTATCCATGCACTGAGCTCAACAACTTGTTCTTGACTAAAGTAATGCCAGAAAGACATCCAATCTAGATTTGAATACACCAGGAGATGGAGAATCCAACACTTCGCTAGTAGTTTGTTTCAATGTTTAATTAGCCTCATTCCTAAAAATGTGTGCCAAATCTCTAGTGATATTTGGTGGGGGGGCTTTAGCCAAGCTTCAGGTTACAGCCATCAATTCGTTAAATGCCTTTCTTGTATAGATTGTAGAGTCTTCTTTTATCCCAGCGAAGGAAAGTTTTTATGCTATGATTAATCTTTTTTAAAACTAAATAAATAATTTATTAAGTCACTCATGTAAGTCATTCTGTCTAGCCCTCAACCACCTGTGGCATTTTTTTTTCTGAAACAGAGTAAACACTAACTCTAGAACATTTGGAAATAGCTTGTGCGTTTTAGCAAATGTCATGGCTTTATCTATACTTGGTGCACTTGTGTCCTCTCTCCTTCTCCTAGGTTTTCCTTTAACAACAAAAATTCAACTATTTCATGGTTAACTACTAGATCACAAAGTTTACTTAGATTAAATTTCATAATCTGAAGTATCAATAAGTAGCATAATCTCCAATAGAATATATTTTCATTCCTTATATGAGCAAAGAGGAGTTTGGCTATCAGTACATATTCTAACACCATTTAAGTCATACAAAACCGTGGGAGGAAAAGACAATGATTAATGGATACTTTGATTAGTTAGGATTCTGACTTTAGACCTGAATCCAATATTGATTTATAGAGTACTTAACATCATCAAATTAAATCTTCTAATATTGGTTACACTCAAAATATTTATTTGATGAAAAATGGCTTCTTAACCAAAAAACTACTAGTTGGAAAATGATAGAAACCTCTCCCCCTTTTTTAGGTTAAAAAATGATTGGTTTGGCTTTTACTTAAAGTTTTTGCTGTTTTCACTCAGTGAAAAAAAAAAAAATAATAATAATAATAATGTGATTTGGAAGTAAACTGACTTTTATTGGAAACTCACTTTTTTTCTGCTTGATTTCTGGATTTGCAATGAGTTATGAAAAAAAAATCCCTTGGATACTGGTTAAAATTGTCTGCTGAAATGGCCATTTTAAAATTAACTACAGTTGATCTTTTTATGGATTGCTCTTTTCCATAGCAACTTTCTTGGGAATTAATAAAGGTCAAATTCTGTTCTCAGCTAAACAGAAAAACTAAATTCAGTATAAATTAACAAAGAATGCATGCAAATTCAGAGGCGACGCATGGGGGGGGGCACGTGGGTGCACATGCACCCTCTGAGCGTGGCGGTGCACCTCCTGCAAAAAGGCCATCAGCGTTTGCGGGCGGTCCATGATCAGTGCTTGCCACCCTCCCCCACTCATCGCCGCCAGTGCCAGCAGTGTCTGTGGGAGCTGCGCCCTTACCGCCGCCGGGCTCCTGCCGTTGCCACCACAGCCGTGCCTCACCAGCCACTGGGGGCACCCGCCATTCACGTTCAAATTAATGTAATAATTGTAGGCTTAAGACACTGTAACTTAAGTAGAATTTTGGCTTATGAGTTAACCTACTGAAACTTTCTGGCAGACAGGCAGATGGGTCTCATTTTAGCAAAGGGGATTTTATCTGAGATGAGAAAAATAGGAGCATCAAGAGGTCCTGCAAGGAGAAGCCCAGGAAATAACTATACTGTGATGGTGCATAGACTTAGTGGCTATAATCACAGTCTTATTTCTAAAACAGACTCTAATGCAGCAGGGGAAAAAAAACCAATGCTAGGGAGAGAATAAACTTGGACCGCTTATGAGGTTTTTTGTTTGTTTTTTTTTTTTTTTGGGGGGGGGGGGGGATCATCTTTTTCTTGACCATGAGGAAAATTAGCAGGTCCACAGCCCCCTTCCTCCAGCAGGAGGTGGTGGCTGCTGCAGTGGAGCAGAGCCTGGGTCCCCACATGCTGCTGCCTGCTGTGGGCTCTGGCACAGGGGGTGGGCCAGCTCCCCAGCATGGCACATACTCCCAGAGTGGCAGGGGAAGACCCGTGTCCCCAGATCTGTGCACACAGGGGGCACATTGCCAAGGAATCTGGCCCCTGCCCCCAAACGAACTGCCCGCAGCCCCATCCCACTCCCTGCTGGGGCCCCAGTCCTGCCCAACCCCCTCCCTCCCTCCCTCCCTAAGAGGGCTTAATTTCCGCACCGCCCCTCCACTTGCTGCTCTCCAAGCTACCTGGGGCCATGTGCATGTACATGCACTTGGCACCCCCTGCCTGCCTGCCCTCCTCCCGCTCCCTCCAGGCTGGAACTCTGCCAGCCTACAGAGGGCTCCTCACAAAACTGCAAAATCCTGGGGCTTCTCTGGTAAAATGATTCCAAAAACCAAAAATTGTGATTCTAATACGAGTGATTTTTATGTGTAATAATATACAAATGGTTTTGGTTTTCCCATACTGATTCAGATAAGCAGCTGATTCTATTAACTAGCAATTCGATAAAGGCAAATCCAATGTAGTGGTATGTCTCTTAACTATGTGTATGAGTTCAACCAAGTGTATATTGCCTAGAATCAGGGTTGAATTATGTCATCCTAAATTTTCCTTGAGATGGCATATAAGTATCCCGAGTAATTTTTTTCCTTTTGAAAATCTGCTAAGCTAGATTCTAGCAGCATGTCTAGAAGCATGAGGCTCCCTGTCAAGGAAATATGTCATTTACCTTGAAGCTGGTTGTGATAGATGCAAACTTGTTGTCAGCTGTCTCTGGGTTACCAATGAGGTAGTCCCAACTAGTGAACATTTTCCAGCTGAAAATGAAATCAGTGTCATCCCCATCACCTGTGCTTTCATTGGCATTGCGGGCCATCCTGCATGAGGATACAAATTGTAATGTGTTAGTTTGTAACAGGTTAAGCAGCCACTAGATATATGTATTCTAATATAATAAAAGCTTTAGTCTGTCTGTCTGTCCATAACGCTTTATGAGCACTCTGATTGGTTGTCTCAGCAGCCAATAACAATGTTGACTGAAACAACCAATCAGTGCGCTCTGCATAGACAGACACACACACACACACACACACACACAGGAGCGCCACCATGACAATGGGCCTTAACCCTAACCCCGCCCCCCACCCCTACACTTTGGAGGCAGAGAGGGACAGCAGGGACAGACTGGCATGGCAGAGTGCTGGGGGTGGGGGGAACCAATGCTGGCTTTGTCCCCCGCCACCCGCCCTGCTCCTTGGAGACAGCAGCGGCATGGCGGGCTTGCAGTGCAGCACTCGCCTTACCCCCCTGCTCCAGTGTCATCAACACATCCAAGGGGTGGCCTTGCCCCCCCACCCAGCCCTGCTCCATGGAAGCAGCAGTGGCACTGGCCAGCTTCATCCCTGCCATCATGGTGGCACTCCGTCCCCAGCAGAGAGGGATGCAGGGGATGTGGACTGGCACAGCAGAGTGCTACTCTGATGGAGGGAATAGAGTGAGGGGGGTGAAGCCAGTGCCACGCCGTGAGCATCATGCACCACTGCCACCTCCAAGAAGCAGGGTTGGGGGGGCAGACCTCCCCTTGGAAGCGGCAGTGGCACAGGGTGCTAGTGGCAGGGACAGCAGAGCAAGCTTCCCCTCTCCCAGCAGGTGGCAGTGCAGGATGGTGGGTAGTGGCGCTCTGTCCCCACCCTCCCACCCCCACAGGGAGGGGAATGTGGCAGGGAAGAAGGGAGGGAGAGAGAGGAGCGGGACGGTGAATGGGGAGGGGATTTCCGGTGGCAGCATCCCTCACCGCCACCGTGCCCCTCCCCACTGCCAATGCTGCTGCTGCCCAGCCCTAACAACAGCCAGCAGAGAGGGGGAGGCAGTGGGGAGGGAGGAAGGAGAGAGGGACGGGGGACTGTTGTGTGCAGCTGGACACAGCACAGGGCACTGGGTGTTGGCAGCCACCACTGTGTGCAAACTCCCCTCCCCACCCATTCCTGAGAGCTAGTGGCAGGGCAGGGTGGAGTGGCAGGGGGTTGGGGGGCGCACAGGGCTGCACCAGGAGTGGTAGAGGGTGGGGGGCCCACAGTCCCAGATGCAGGGGGTTGGGGGGCACACAGGGCCAGAGGTAGAGTGGCGGCACCATGGGGTGCTGGGGTGTGGCGCTCCGTTCCCGCCTGCCCTCTCCCCTCCCCCCCATCATTCATGATGGGTAATTTGCTAGTATAGAAATAAAGATGGTTGTGATCTGAGGCTCTAGATGTGACAGCTATTGTTAAGAAAGACTGGTTTCATATGTCAAGAGAAAAATAATTGTTCATCACAAAAGGATACATTATTGTTTAATTGGTTCACAGTACTGTCAGCAAAGTGGAGAAGGAGAGGAGTTGCTCATACAATATCTAGCAGAATAGGGTCTTGTTCTGTAAGTATGACTCCTAATTCCTTTGGTAATACTAATAATGGATCATAACAACAGTAGCTCTTCTTAGCATGTTATTTAACTCAAAAAAAATCAAATCTCAGGTGCTGTCCAATATACTAGTGTGACAGGTGCCCACTCTAGGCTGACCTTAATGTGGCCTGCGCACTTGTTCCTGGGGTAACCGCCTGCCTACTCATCTGCCATGCCTTGTTATTAATTGATTAATTAGCGGGAGGCTGCCCTTGTACTACCCCGCTGCTAGGGGGTGCTATCTGCGGCTCCATTTCCTCCCCTACACCGCAGTCCACACCTCACCAGTGGAATCACTGTTGTCTCAATTCTATCCCTCTTTGGCCCCTTCCTGTTCTCCCTGGGCCTTCCTTCTCCGTGCTCACATTTGAGTTTCCTAATGATGCTGCCCCCTTTCTGGGGCTCACTGTGCCCACACTTGGGCTCCCTAATGATGCTGCCTCCTCTCTGGGGCTCGCCGTGCCCACACCTGGGCTCCCTAATAATACTGCCACTTCTCTGGGCTCGCTGTGCCCACACTTGGGCTTCCTAATGAGGCTGCCCCCTCTCTGGGGCTCACTGGGCCCAACTTGGGCTTCCTAATAATACCGCCCCCTACCTGGGGCTCACTGGGCCCCGCTCTGGGGCTGGGGTCTATGCACCCTGTACACTGCACCCTTACTGGTGCTGGGGCCCCCACACCACTGTGAGTCCCTATGAGGCCTCCTCCAACCCCTAATAGCCTCACCCAAACCACCGGTTATAACAACAACAAAGCAAAACACAAGCCCCTGGGCTATAACATAACTATAAGCCACCTGGCTATAACAACGTTGCTCAAGCCTCTGAGAGCTGCCATAAACTGTACCTGCCATCAGGCTTCTTCCCACATCCTGGCTTAGGGAGCTCCTACCTCTCTGGCTGCTGGCAGGGAACTGCCTCTGGCCTCCTGTCTGTGCTTTATATAGGAGCCAGGCCCTGCCCCTTTCAGTCAGCTGACCTTCTTTGGTTGCCCTGGCAACCCACAGCTGGGCTCCTTAGTCCTTGCTAGGGCTCTTT
>NW_005843393.1:107112-110493 GCF_000455745.1 Alligator sinensis | reverse complement strand
CCCTGGCAGTTTACCCCTCTTCAGGCACAAGGCACCTCAGTGCTCTGTGACAACTAGCTACACAATATTCCAGTAAGAATTCAATGGCTAAACAATGCTGGATCAAAGAAGTTGTAGGAAACCAAAGAATCAGTTGAGGAACAGATATGTCTTCAATTGTCTCCTCTTTCATGTTTGATCCCAAAAATATTTTTAAAACTGCCATTCAATTTTCCAGCATAAATTCCTCAAGCAGAGATAAGACTACTGATTTTGCATTTTCATTGCAAATGTATAGCAAAGCCTTATGTCCCACTTCAACAAAAGCCTCAATATTTTAGGTGCAATGAAGAGCAACGGGCCTGTTTCAATAAAAATAAAAATCAATTTTGTATACCCGTTCCTATTGTGAGGAAGGATGGTCTCACATTTATGGCATATAGAGAGTTGCCAAAAGATAGAAGGTCTATCTCTTGCTTTGTGTACACTTTCACTGTGACCTTATGCGAGTTACTTAAGCTTCCTGTTCCTTGGTTTCTGTAAAGGGAAAAGTGCAAGCAATATCATCTGTTTCATACATGGCTTGGGAGCCTAAATTAGATTCCTCTGAAATGCTTTGAGATCCTTGACTACAAAGTCATAAGATTAGTGCAAAACATTATTATTCTATGTAGTTCACACTGGTTTGAGGCTGTTTCTGCAATACTTAAGTGTTTGGATCTGATCTGTACTCTTGTTCACACCAGGAACTCTTGTTGCTTTTTATGGAAGCATTTCAAGTGCCAGGATTGTAGAAATAGACCTTTTAGAAACTCAGTGTAATCAAGGTTCTCTTAAATACTCCCACTTCACTTGTTATGTAGTGTCACAGCCACTTGCTGTAATTCCTCCATAGAAATGTCCAATTTTGGGGAAAAAAGGGGGATAGGACAGGATCTTGTATCATTTGACTTAGCAGGCACTAAAGTCAAGGCATGAGGTGTTTGGGGGAGGGAATGCAGTAGGTAAAATAGCTATGGGCTTAGTTCCAAGGATCATCATGAACTAGCACAGTTAGATGGATTAAATGACCCTAATCCCAAAATATTCTTTCCAGGCCCAAGTACTATGAATCTGAGTTTTTTGGGGGTAAGCTAGGGGCAAGCATCAATAAAATTTAAATAAGTATCTCTCAAGGTTATTAAAATAATAGAAGTTTCCAGATGTGTGATTGTTAATTACTATTATTGCAATGTGTGCATGTGTGTGTGTATACACACACACACATTCAAATTAATGTAATAACTGCATGTATACACACACAGACAGCAGCAGCAGCACTGCAGCTGTCTGCATAAAATCAAGGACTTCACTTTTCAGGGCTCTTCCCCACATACTATTCACACACACACACACACACACACACACATATATCTTTGCGGGGGAGGGGGGGTATGAATTTCAGAGAAAAAGAAAAGAAAAAAACCTGAAGAACTTCACTTACGTTCTTATAACAACCACCAAGCTATAGCCAAATACACTAATTCCAACCATGAAATATGCCATTGGAAGCCTGTATTTTAACCATCCAATTGTCCGTTGGTTGTTGTAGTAGCCGTAAAAAAGAGCAGAGTACTTGATATACCCCTGGTGAAACATACAAAACACCAAAGTTAGATCTCCAGTCAAAGTTATGTGCATTTTTCTGTAGAAGAAAGGTCATAACATTGTGTTTATTTCAAAATACATATATATATTTTGTACACGTTTTGATTGAAAAAGGAGAGACAACTGGGTTGTGTTTTTTAGTTGCATGCCCTCTGTATTTAGTGAACAGTTTATTATACTTTTCTGTCATTCTGAAATGCCTTTGATAATATGCTCTTAGCTCTTCCACTTACTGGAAGAATCTCTCAAGATGAAGGGAAGCTGATGAGAAAGTGAAATGCGCAGTCTAAACTGAATTTGCCCCTTCACTGATATCTAACTTTTCACCTTGGCATCACAATCTGCTCCTTGTCTTAAACATCTCTTTTGCTACAATTAATAAAAATTACCATATTAGTTACAAACTCCTTGGTCCTTACCCCAGGACTAAACTCCCAAATCTCTCAAACACTATGGTAAATCTGACAGTCAACCTTTGCATTCCCCAGGTCTTATCAAACCAGTACAAAATGATTTCTTCTAATTGGAAAATGAAACACTTTAAAACCATTAGAGATTCATTTCTTTTATGGTCCACTGCTTGTAATGGAAAAGACAGAAGTCAATTATCTTTAACCTTTCTCATAGAAAACAGATCTCTGATGGAAAATCAGCTCCCATTTCTGAGGTGGAGCTGTGTTTTGTTGCATATACATGCACATGTGTACACGCATACAAGTGAACATTCATGAACTGCACAGACATTCATTTTATTTCGCAGAACGCTGATAGATCCCTCTCCATTTTTCTGTAATCTCATCTGTGTTGATGTGTATTACAGCATGTTGTGTTTCTCTTCTGATTTGCATTTTGCCCTCTTGCTGCCTATTTACAGTTTAGTGAAGCAACTGGGTTATGACATTCTTGGAAGCCTCCTCTGTTCTGATCAGCGCTTTGGAGAAGCCAAAGGCATCACTTGAAGGCTGTGTGTGAGGCTATATGCCAGACCAATTTCCAGCCCTATGTAAATGCCCAGGTGAATTGTGTTTATTAAGTTGCTATTTAAACACTTCCTTATTTATGTAATGCTTCTACTAATTTAAACACATAATGTAGCATGCATTATTATTTTTGCATGATTTCCAGTGGTGTAAACACTGTGTGTTTAAACCTTATGTTGGAGGTGCAAAGTGACCGTTTACTTTTCTCTGGAATTACTGAGCAGCTATTCAACCTACTGCCAGCAGCACAGCAGCTGTATGGCAGAAACACAGAAACTTGGAAATTGTAGCAGATTATATAGTTAGGCTCGGAAGCGGCGAGAGACGCGCGGGTGAAAGCTTGCTGCGCCCCCGAAGCCCCCCAGAAGCCCCCCAAAACCCTCCAGCAGCCGCGGAGCCCCCCGCCAACCCCCAGCACAGCCGGGGTAAGTGGGGCCCGTGGAGAGAGGGGGCTAACCCCTTAGTGTGTGTGTGGGAGGAGGCGGCGGAGTGGAGCTGGGCCGGGTCAAGCCCCGCCCAGGCCCCTACTTCGCCCAGCCCCCCAGGGAACCACGCGACCGGAGCCGCGCGAACAGGCTGCGCAAACAGGCACGCTTCTCTGCCGGCGCGTGAGTTAGCGCGGAGTTCACATGGGAGGGCCCAGGACCCTGCCTGCGCACCCCCCAGGGTAGACAGCCCCAGCCGTAGCCAGCCTACCAGACGCATGACACGGATGGGCACGCGCCGCACCCCGAGGGTCTCCTCGGGCACCGCGGCCCCCACCTCCGGCACCTCA
>NW_005843393.1:106822-107086 GCF_000455745.1 Alligator sinensis | reverse complement strand
CGCCCCGCAGGGGGCGCCCGGGCTTCGCGGCGGCGGGGCCTGCCTGTCCATTTTCAGGCTCTGGGGCCTGGGAGCATGGTGACCTCGCTTTGTGGGGTCTGCTCCCTTTTGGGGTCTCTGGCGCGCCAGCTGAAGGAGCTCCAGGCCACAGTCCAGAGACTGCGTGCCATCAGGGACTGTGAGCAGGAGATAGACTCCTACTGCCAGGCCCTTCTCCCCCGGGAGGCAGAGGGTAGACCACAGTCCCCCTCCACGCCAAAGGAG
>NW_005843393.1:102528-103953 GCF_000455745.1 Alligator sinensis | reverse complement strand
CACCCAGCACTCTTCCCTGCCTATGCAGGGGGTCAGACTCGATGATCTCAAGCAAATCCCGGGACGTCTCAAGCAAATCCCGGGACGTCTCTCAAGCAAATCCCGGGACGTCATTCTCCCCCTGTACTCGGCCTTAGTGAGGCCGCAGCTGGAGTACTGTGTCCAGTTTTGGGCTCCACAATTCAAAAAGGATGTGGAGAAGCTTGAGAGAGTCCAGAGAAGAGCCACGCGCATGATCAGAGGTCAGGGAAGCAGACCCTACGATGACAGGCTGAGAGCCCTGGGGCTCTTTAGCCTGAAAAAGCGCAGGCTTAGGGGTGATCTGATGGCCACCTACAAGTTTATCAGGGGTGACCACCAGTATCTGGGGGAACGTTTGTTCACCAGAGCGCCCCAAGGGATGACGAGGTCGAATGGTCACAAACTACTTCAAGATCGTTTCAGGCTGGACATAAGGAAGAACTTCTTTACTGTCCGAGCCCCCAAGGTCTGGAACAGCCTGCCACCGGAGGTGGTTCAAGCGCCTTCATTGAACACGTTCAAGATGAAACTGGATGCTTATCTTGCTGGGATCCTATGACCCCAGCTGACTTCCTGCCCTTTGGGCGGGGGGCTGGACTCGATGATTTTCCGAGGTCCCTTCCAGCCCTGATGTCTATGAAATCTATGAAATATAGCATGCTTTGGGGAGGAGTAAAGAAAAAAGCCTTATAAAATATAAAGAGGACACTTCTGGTATTCATTAGAAAGACTGTTTTCAGGTTGGAGTTCTACTCTTCCATCTATCTAGTTCATAGTATTGTAAGGACTAAAAAGTATAGTCTACCAAACATAATGCAGTATGCTCTTTATTTTCCATCTGTGGAATGAGATATTGTGTCTGAAGCCCAAATGAGATGTATGGTTTTCTGTTGCTGTCATCAATTATGTAACCTACTTGATGGTATTCATTAGGCTTGTGCGAAGTGGCTAATATTTGCTTCAGATTCCAATTCGGGCAATTCAGGGGAGAGTGATTCGATTCGGTGATTCGAATCACTGTCCCAAGTTGATTTGGCTGAATCTGATTTGAAGATTCGGCTGATGCCAAATCGGCCAAATCTCCAATTTGGACAGGCCCCATCCCCCGCTCACTCTCCCAGTCCCGTCAATGGCTGCCCTGCCCCACCCCAGCTCCCAGCACTTAAATAAATAAATAAATAAAAAGCTCCCACTCACCAGCTGCTGCCAGGTGGGGGGGGTGATCTTCACTGCCTCCCAAACCCCGCCCACTCTCCCAGCCCCACCCCCCATGGCAGCTCCACCTGGCCCCAGGTCCCAGCTCTTTAAAAAAAAAAAAAAATTCCCAAGGTCACTGGCTCCTGCCAGGCAGTTGGGTGATCCCCACTACCCCGCGCTGTGTGGGGGGCTCTGGCATTAGCCTCC
>NW_005843393.1:83781-102441 GCF_000455745.1 Alligator sinensis | reverse complement strand
TTTCAAAGAACTGGGAGCTGGGGCAGGTGAGGCAGTCATGGGGTGGGGCTGGGAGAGCGGGCAAGAGATGGGGACTCATGGCAGAGCCCCACACACAGCATGGACCAGTGAGAGACAGTGGGGATCACTCCCCTGCCTGGCAGCAGCCGGTGAGTGGGGCTTTTTTTTGTTTTTTAAAGAGCTGGGGCTGGCCGAGGCAGCCATGGGGGTTGGGGGGACTGGGAGAATGGGCGGGGGTTGGGGACACTCGGTCAGTGTTTTCACCTTTTCCCAAATCAGACTTCCTTGGTGTTACATATAGAAATTAGATAACTTAAATAAAACACACACCCACTTCAGATTTGCAACAAATTTCTTTTATGTTTGTTCAGATGTAATTGGATTCTGGCTTTCTTTCATTTTTAAAGATGCAGAACTATTAGGCTTCCTTTGTTTTTCCAGAACCTTTCCTTGCCTGATTTCACCTTTTCCCAAATCAGACTTCCTTGGTGTTACATATAGAAATTAGATAACTTAAATAAAACACACACCCACTTCAGATTTGCAACAAATTTCTTTTATGTTTGTTCAGATGTAATTGGATTCTGGCTTTCTTTCATTTTTAAAGATGCAGAACTATTAGGCTTCCTTTGTTTTTCCAGAACCTTTCCTTGCCTGATTGGAGACCTCATGTATAAAAACGCAACCTAAGTAAATCTTGTTCATTTCTAAATGGACTATTATTTCTGATATAATATTCTTGTTGCAAATCAAATTAATAGTTCCACTTCTCATTTTAATCAGAGAAGTTATGCATGGAGATATATAGGACTTTTGTTTCCAGGGCTATATGGATAAAAGTATTTTTAGGGTGCCTGTATATGTCACAGGGTTTAATCCTCATTAAATTAAATAGGTTTATAAAATTTAAACTTGCTTATTTTGAAGTGTCGCATGAGTGTTTGCACGTACTAGGTTTTTGAATAAATTAAGCCCAGTCCCCAGCTGGCACTGCATGAAAGTGGGACGGTCCCACATTGCCCCCCCATCTTAGGGCTCCCCACTCTGTGCTCTGCCATGTGGCTGTGGGAGCAGGGAGCTGGCAAACAGCACAAGAAAAAAAAGGTTGCTGCAATTCGAAAGTGGAAGCAATTTGAAACAGTGAATTACAAAAAGTTGCAGTGCCATCTGGTGGATAAAGCGGCTCATTACACAAATTTGAGTGCCTTTGTGTTTGCAGGTAATGAATCCATGGAAGCGGTGCTTTACTTTGCAGCGAGCCAAACTAAACTATGGCCGAGGAGTTTTAGTTTAATTCACCAGAAAGGCTTTTAAAGTGTCCGGAAAACCAGCTCGTGCAAACAGTCACATCACTGCAGTTCAAGAAACAGCAAAAAATGTGTACAAATGCCTTTAGGTATGAAAAGTAGGTATCTGACTATGATATTATGGAGAAGCAGGGATGGAGGGACCTCAGGAGGTCTTCCTAGCTAAATTGTAAGTTTAAAGTACTATAATTACTTGTATAACCTATTCTGAAACCTGAAGAACCAGTCTTCTTGCACCACTACTGAGCACAATGCCACAAAACAGAACCATTTCTACATTTCAATTTGAGAAGACACATATTCAAGTGGATCTCTAGTTATGTATTCACTTTCAGTAAAATGTATCTATTCCTTTCAGGCAGAACCAGCAATTGCATATGTACCCAAGATGTGTGCTACAAATATATTGCAAGTGAATGTTTACCAAATTAATATTTAAATGAGTGCATATGGAGAATAAATTTCACTCCAAAATGTTTTGGGGCCTGCTTACTCTTGTAAATGAATATTTAGTTCTTACCTCAAAATCCCAAAGGACAGAAAAATCCATGGCTGTTGCTTGTTCAGCTCTGGGTACAGTTTTTCTCGGCATACTTCCATAAGGCATTCCCATCAAGACCTGATTTAAGTTAATGGAGACATATTTATAGTCTACAATACTGTACATCTCCCTTCATTTTCCCTTAATTATGTTTTCCTTGTTGGAACAGGTCAAAAGAAAGAGATGATGAATTCTGTTTATAATGTGAAACAAATTCACAAATAGGGCCTTAAAATTGTATGGAGAACTCTACTTGTAAGTACTTAATTCAATCTCAATGAGCTCAGTTAGTTTATGATCATCATAAATTTCCAGTGCTGCTCCAGACAGCTGAAAGTGCAGTACTTCCCAACATTTTCCTATAGCACTGGACCATTGGCCTTGTAGCCCCAATTCAGTAAATTGCTTACCAAAGTTAATGATGTGTGTATGCGAGACGACTTTTAAAGTCAAGAGTTGCCTGTGTGATTTGAGAAAATGAGGCCTGATTTAGAGAGACCGTTTGATTTTTGATTTTTTCCTGATGCATTGTCACAGTGACTAGCAAAGAGTTGTACTGAAACCATGGAAGCTTTTAGAATAACCACCACTATATTTTTTAAAACGTATTAAAACCAACGGGATGCTCTCTTTGTAATGGAATGAAATTTTCCCAGTGCTTATATTGGTAAGTCTTGTGACAATCTGGAATCAACTGTGAATAACACAGGTGAAAAAAATGTGTTAAGTTAATGTGAAACACTCACAGACATAACCCCACTGCTGTCTATTTAGGTTTTTGCTCCTAACTTCCTTGCCAGTTAACTGCAGCTTTTCTCCCAAAGCCTCACTTTTATCCCTATCCTTATCCCTTATATTCAGTTGAACTATAACAAAACAAAACTGGTGAGAGACATAACTCATACCATTTATAAATGGCCACTACCCCTTTCATTTTGTTCATGTATTCCATATCTTTTGAAGCCCATACAACAGCAATTCTCAAACACGGTGCTGCAGTACCCTGGACTGTCTTGAGATTCTTTCAAGGGTGCCTTACAGTGTTAGCACTGTTATGCAGGCAAACACCTACATGATTCACAAGTTAAATCCAGATATTTCAAACAGGAATTCATAATGTCAAAAATGTTTTGACCTGTTGTAATCTTTTTTAGTTCTCTGCAACAGAAGAATTTCTGTATTACTTTTCTGTAGTCAAAAAATGAATGAAAAATAAGAGCTGGCATTTCCTGAGTGGTGCTTTAAGCCTAATGTGAAGTGTCTTGAGCCTAAAAAGGTTAAGAACTATTGCCATGAAATGTGATGGGGGATAGGGGTGTGTGAAATGGGCCCTATTCAATTCAGATTTGGCCCGAATCAGGGACAGTGATTTGATTAGTTGATTCGGATCACTGTTCCCGGTTTTGATTCAGCTGAATCTGAATCTTCAATGCTGATTTGGACATACACACAGCTCTAAATGGTTTTTCTACATACCTCAAGGTACCAGGTGTGGCTCGTGAATGCTGCGATGGTGGGGTGGATGGAGCGTCCCACAGGAGCGTGGGGAGAGGGGGCCCACATGCTCGGCGGTGAATCCAGAAGTGGACCAGAAGTATTTCCGGTCCACTTCTGAGTCCACCGGGGAGTGCACAGGGGGCGCATCCTCCTAGCTCAGAAATCGGCCAAGGGAGGACCCTGGGTACCCCCCCCCCCGAGACCCAGGAGGAGTTGATAACGCAGGGGGGTGCAGGGGGCGGTCCCCGGAGGACCCAGAAGTGGACCAGAAGTGCTTCTAGTTCACTTCCAGGTCTGCTGCTAAGTACACTGGGGACCCTCCTGTGCTCCTGTGGGATGCTCCATCTGGCCCATCATCACAGCATTCACAAGCTGCCTGGTACCTTGAGGTATGTAGAAAAAACATTTAAAGCTGTGTCTATGTCCAAATACTTGAATCTTTTCGAATCTCTCCAAATCGATTTGGAGGGTTCTGATTCGATTCAGAGAGATTAAAGGTCTCCTGAGTCAATTCAGATTTGGAGATTCAGCCACTGAATCGGGTCAAATCTCTGCCGAATTGAATCAGCAACCAAAGCTTTGCACAGACTTAATGGGGGATGTGATGGCAACAATGAAACTAAATAAAAGGTCAAAGTTTGGAAGAAGCCTAAGAGATGGGTTTCTGGATTTGGGCAAGTGAGTTTGATTTTCCAGGAAGAAACCCAGGAAGGAGTTCACTAGGAGCAATGGCAATGTTTATCTTTTGGGCATCCTGAACCACAGGTTCAGCTTTGGTCCCCTGTTCTCTGTATACCCAAATTAATTGCAATGTAATGAAGGCCCTGATTAGCTCAGACTCTCATAGCATTTCTGCTGCCCTGGTTAGGATAAAATTTAATAGGGAAGTGATTCATGGTTTCTCTGGGACAAGTCCTGCCCTGGATACACTGGTATAAACTCAAAGTAACTTCAGTCACCTTAATGGAGTGGGTTTAGAACTTGACCATCTTATTGTCTTTCCCCCTCCTTCTCTTAGTAATACAGTGATCACTGTATTACTGTGAAATTCTTCCTATGTAACCTCAAGTAAATTAATTCAGTAGGAGCCATTGCTTGCCAGGCTGATGTTTCTTGAATAGTTGAATTGTAGACTGGTTGTGCCTATCAAAATCTGATCTGGGTACCTGCAAGGTTGTTTTTCACTGTGCTTTTCTTCAGCCTTCTAAATATAGGAAACTGCTAGATTTAGGTCAATGGTGCCTCAGAAGTGTGTTTTCCAGGGCATGGTGGTGAACTTACACACAAGCAGTAGTTGGGAGATGGTAGAAATTTTTACATTTAAGATAGGCTTTTGATCTTGATGCTCCATTGAAATTCTTTGTTTAGCATCAGGCCTCATCTAGGCGAAAATGGTTCTGTGGAAGCCATAGTGAAATAGCATACAAATGAATTGTAAGTGGGGGAGGAAGCTGGGTATCTCAAGGGCTTGGGATTGAAAAGGATATCAGTAGTCAATAGAGTGAAATGTCCAAAGAGTTGCCAAAAGCATTAATAGAAGCAGAGTTAAATCAATTGCTGAGCACTGCAAAAATATCCCATTGATGTGTATGCTGATCCTCTTTGAATATTTTTTCCTTTGTATGTCAGAGAGCTACCTGAAAATATTCAGGAAGAATTTTCCCCTGAATAATTGAAATCGGTTCCCTGGCTAACCACTTACTGTGAAATGGAGGCTGTTAGAGAAAGGAGGACGTCTGTATAGTGACAACTTAAATTTAAACTTCCCTTGTTTGGAAAGGAGGGTGCTTCACCTTGAACTTTCTGTTTTTCCCTCTGTAATGCCATAAAGGGATTAGTTTTATCTGCTTTTGCAGTGCTGTTCCCTTAAGAGAAGCCAAGAGCAATTGAGGGCATTTGTGCATACTTGTCAATAGGTTTTATATTATACAGTTCTGGAGTAATGAAGTCAATCATATTTGGAAAAACAATCATTAAATGGCAAAATGGGACAAAGGGAGAACAGTGAAAGGTGGCATCAGCAAGGTGATGTGAAGAACAATATTTTCATAATGCAGTTGTATCCCACAGTAACATAGGGCAGGACTAGCTTCAGAGCAAGACCACTATATGACATAAATGGTTGCCTGGGAGTGAGTCATAAAGACTTAATAGCACATTTATAGATAAGTTGTGGATAATGTGTAGCAATGTCTAAACACCTCACAGTTATAAATAAATAATGTGTGTATTTTAAGGGCTGCATTTAAATTTAAATTATTTTTAATTAAATCCTTATTGACAAGCTCCATTTACATATTTTAAGAGATTAGCATGCAAAGGGAAATTGTTATGCATACAGAAGAACATCCTTTCCTCCATGATAGGCAACCATGCAATACTACAATGTAGTATTTTTCCTTTGGTTTTTCCCAAGAATTTGAGATGTTAAAATATCTATAAGCAATATCATTTGGACAATATTTGTATATTGCGACCAAGCATGTTGATTTCTTCTGGACCATATGGATATTCCAAGCTTATAAGATTTGAGGGTTCTACTTTTCATTCTGGCCAAAACTTTAAAAATTCCAGCCTGAAGTTATGCTCTAAATCTGCATTTAATTGCCTCCTCATAGCATTTTCAAAAGCAATTTGAGTAAGTTAGGTGCACTGACATCAGTGCAGCAAGACTTTTAAGTCACTTAGGTCTTGTTTATACTGCTTCCCTGCCAAGACCGGGACCACTGCTGCCTATTTGTTCCACTTGCTGCACACACATGACAGCAATAGGACAGAGCAAAAAGCTTTGAAGGTTCCTACTAGTTTATTTCTCCCTTCCAGCAATAGAGTAGAACAAACCAAGAATGATTAAGCCATTAAGTAGTAACAATACCCACCAAATATATCAGTAAAACAGTCTAGTGTCATGTGCCTGCATAACTGGATTTTGCTCATTGTAAATGTCAAAATGAGAAATAAAAATTGACTGATATTCAGATGATGGCATCACTGGAGATAATGACACCCTAAATCAGGGGGGCACTTTCATTTGCCCTGTGATGCCCACCAATGAATTGTGCCTGCCCAACCCTACCACCCAACAAAGGTGGGAGTGAGGCACCTACACCTGCCCCCAACATACCCTACTATGCCTTGCTCCCACCCTCATGGGTGGAAGGACCTGGTCCCGGTAGCACTGGGAAGGGCTGCTGCTGCAGGTTTCTTGGGCATCCCTCCAGGCAGCAGGTAGGGCAGCAGGGATGGGGGCAGGGCTACAGCTGGATGGGAGCACAGAGTTTGGGGCTAGGGCTGGCTGCAGTGTGGAGCCCATGCCCAGGGGGGCAGTGGCAGTGCGGAGCTCAGCTGGGCAGCATGTGGGTTTGAGGAAGGGTGGAGGGCATAGCTTTGTAACACACTGGTCTCTCCTGCAGTCAACACAGGCAACACTGTGGGGGGGCAGGGTTGAGGGGAGTGTGTGGGGGTGGCATTTGTGGGGTGTGAGGGAGGGTGGGTACTCCCCCACACACTTTCCCCAGGGTGCAGCAGCAGGCAGAGGCACTTGTTGCCTGGCTCTGGCCAGTGCACTGCACATCTCATTGAAGAGTGCAGTCCCCGCTGGGAAGTCTCTATCGCTGGTGCTTCCCAGCACTCACGGGGTGGAGGGGGCCAGGGGGGCATCATGCACTGGTGCCTGGCTCCAACCAGTACTGCACACTGTGGTGAGAAGCGCAGCCCCTGCCAGAAAGTTTGTAGAGCCAGCGCTCCCCACTCTGGCGCGGCACAGGAGGGAAGCCCCAGGCATGGGAGCTGGCTGTGGTGGGGAAGGCAGCCAGGTCCAGTGCCTGGGGCTTCCCTCCCTAGCCGCCTGAGTGCTGGGGAGCACCAATGATAGAAACTGCCCAGCAGGGACTGCGATCCTCAATAAGATGTGCAGTGCTGGCCAGAGCCAGGTGCCAGTGCCCCGGCCTGCTGCTGCACCATGGGGAGAGTGTGGGGGGTCCCCACAGCCCTCCCACTCTCCCTCAGACCCCACAAACACCACACACCCTGCAGTGTTGCCTGTGTTGACTGCCCAGAGACCAGTGCATTCCAAAGCCAAGCACCCACACCCCACAAATGCCACACAACCCCCAACATACCTTATGCTCCCACACATAGCCATACCCCCTCACAAACTCCCCCCATGCCCCCTCACACACACACAACCCCCCCACCATACACCCCCCACCATACACACACCCCCGCCATACACACTATAAGAGACTAAGAATTTATTTTGAGTTATTATGCAATCACCTCTATCTACAGTACATAAACACAAATCATGACAAAAATATTTTTTGTAATAAAATTAAAATATTTTATAATAGGTGTTTGACTTTTAGTGTATGATTTGTTTTTTTCTGGCTCTAAGATGGCAACCCTTCCCCACAAAGGAGTATATCTGGGGGGCAATGGGAGGGACTTTCAGTGGCGAAGGGCAGGGGTTAGGGATGGGACTCCTGGTCCCAAGATGATGAACAGGGGAAAGGGCAACTGTCAAGGGGCAGGGCTACCTATGCGGACCTTAACAGCTCACCAAATCTTGTAAAGCAGCCCTCCACCCAAAATAATTGCCCACCCCTGCCCTAAATAAGGTCCCTGGAAATGAGAACATGTTAGATCAGATGGTATTCTATACGCAATGTTATAAGTCAAACCTTTTCCATTTTGGGGCATGGCCCAAGGCTTTATTTTTTTATTTATACATTGTAATTAAATCCACGTTTAATGATTTTTATAAAATATACTCAATAATGTAAAACACCAATGTGTGCTGTCAATCTCATTTTGACATTAACTATGCCCTAAATACTATGACCTGAGTACAGAAATTGGGTGTGAATTCTTACCTACTTTTTTCCTCTAGACCAATACGGCTACAACCTGGATACCTGACACATGGAAGATATTGAATTTTAGCCGATTTTTTTAATGAAATCTTCATAATTTCACAAGGAAGAAGCATCTTTGACCACTTGAAACCTGAGATACTGCTTCTGCCTTTGTTCAAGGTAATTTGAATCACCACAGAGCCTCACAACAGAGCTCAGAGACACCTTACCAGGGAAGAAATGCCTGCCTAGAGAAGTATTCCATCTATTGACTCCTCTGTGAAATCCTATAATATATGAACTTTCATTTCTACCCAAGAGAACTTTTACAATCTTTTCTCCAATGCCTGATGAAGGGTGTTTGTGCCCAAAATCTTGCAATTATTATTATTATTTATTTATTTATTTTGCAAAAATCTGTTCATCTAATAAAAGACATCATCTCTACTATGAGTCCTGAATTCTTACCTCTGGAATTATAACTAGTCCAAATATTAAACCAAAAAGGACCAGATTTACCCCATACATCCATCGCAGAAATATAAAGTAAGATGCTACTGAAGAGCCAAAGTGACCTTAAACAAGAAGAAAGGTAATGATTAGAACTGTGGTGATGTAACGTTCTCATTTACAAGAAGTTACTTAAATAAATACAGAACAGAGCAACAAAATGTTTTTTATAATGCCTCACAGCTTAAGAGCAAATTTCACTTACTTTCCACCTCTTTTATCTTCATTTCCCAGGGTATACACTGAGTTTTAAAATTGTCAAAATCTCTTTTAAATTTCACCCATTTCTGAAACCAAAAACAGCATTGCAAATTAGAGACCAGCTAAGATGCTCTTGAAGATGACTGTGGGGCTTGTTTGTCTAGGGAGTTCTTTAAATTTAGTTCTTGGTGAAGTTACAAAGAATCAGCAATGCAGAAATGGGGCTGGATTCCCAGGGCAAATCAGAAATAGCAAGCATGGAATTGCCAGACATAGCTACTTTTGGGGAGGTGAGGGGGTGGTAATAAGGGGGTGAACCATAGTCTTTAATGGGTTCACTGGGTGCAGAAGCACTGTCTTAACTTCTTTAATTGTCTCTTTTACCAAATACTTGTTAACTGCTTAGAAGGGGTGTGAGAAGCTTCCATCACTGATTCAATGTGGAGAAGATTTGGCCTGATTCAGAAGCCAAATCACTGAATATGAATTGAATCAGGAGACAAAACCCCCTCCAAATCAATTTGGAAAAAGATTCAGAGATTCTGAGATTCGGAAGGCAGTCTTTCAGGGGAACAGAAACTGAGAAGAGGGAGAGGGAGCGAGGGGATCTGTAGCTGGCCAGTGACTGTGATCTTTCCCTGAGTCCCCTTCCAATCACAGTGCTCTGGGGAGGGACATAGAAACAGCATATAAGCCTCTGTCTGCAGCCTTTCTGTTTCTTTTGTGAACTGTTTCTGCCTGAGGCACAGTGTCTGAAAGGTACTACTGGACTGTCTGGGCTTCCTAGTCAGTCTACTGCTAGTCTGTCTTCTTGGACTGGGTACAGCTTACGAGTTACCCTTGCCTAGAATCCTTCTACTTATCTCTATCCAATCCATTTCTTTCAACTTATTCTTCCTCCCAAAACCTCTTATTTGATCTTATTTTCCCCCCCCACACTTTAAAAGAAAGCTGTGTTTTCCCTGGCAGTGTGATCCATCAGTGTGCAGGAAAGCACAAACATTACACACACACACACACACACACACACACACACACACACACAGAAGAAGAAGAGATATTAATATTATTAATTACACACACATACAGTAAACAGAGAAGAAGAAGAGATATTGGACACATACAGTAATCTGAGAAGAAGAGAGATTGTTAGTTAGTTACACACATAGAGATAAGAAGAGATATTACAGCTGCGCGCGCACACACACACACACACACACACACACACACATTCTCCAGCACAGGAAAGATTAATATGAAGCATGCTGCAAAGGCAGGTGCCAGGTCTTCTGGCAGGGGAGGGAGAGGGGCTAGAGGGAGTAGGGGGAGAGCTACAGCTTCAAGTTCCCCCTGCCCCAAATAGATACATCCTCTTTCCTAGCAGTCATGAGTCTTCTGCTGCCAGTGGGAGCAATGAGGTGGGAGCAGTACCTGTCCCTGCACCCGCACCACCTCCCCTAGCATCAGAAATAGCCACCAGCACCAGCATGACAATCTCCTCCACCCCAATTTCATCTCCCAGTGTGAGCCTCCCAGTGCCAGAGGAGAAGCTGGATCTGGAAGCAGGGGACCTGAGCACCCTAGCTAAAGAAATTCTGGGGAATGAGGCAGAATCTGATTGTGTGCTCCACAGCCCTCAAAGTTCCACTAAAGCCAGGTCTCCATCTCCGGAAAGCACCTCAGAGGAGGTTGAGGTTGAGGTTGAGATTGAGGTAGAGGTTGTGGAGACAAGTGGTTCAGCTGAGTCAGCTCCTCCTGTTGTTGTGCCGTAGCCTGCTGAGCAAGGGATAAGGCAAGATCCCCACACTCAATCCAGAAGCCGGGAGGTAGTGTAGTGTGGGATCATTTTGAGGTGGCAGATGTTCCCAAGTATGCTATCTGCCAGCACTGCCAAAGCCCGGGTAAGGAAATGAAACACTTGACCATCACAGAGATGCTGCTGTATCTCAGGAGGCAGCATCCCATTGCCCTTGTTCCTCCTCAGCCTGGCACCAGTGGGAGCATGCTCAAAGGGAAGTCCCCCTCTCACTCCAAAGCCTCCGTCCCTATGAAGCAGAGACAGGCCACCCTGGAGCAGTGGGGGAAAGCTGCAGACAAAGGGGGGCACGTTGCAAGGGTGAGCAAGGTCACCCAGAGCATTGGGGAGATGCTTGCTCTGGCAGTGTGGCAGCCCCAGGAAATGCCAGGACTTAGGATCTCCCTGGTGAAAGGTGGGTAGGTGCCTTATACCTTCCAGCCACCACACATATGCACAGTCCTGGCTGGAGAAAGCCCAGACCCCTAAGAACTTTGAGAGGCCTGAGGATTGCTGGTTGCAGTGGAGTTGCAAGACAACTGGACTGTTGGAGCTGCGATGCCCTTAAAGTTTCAGGTACACTGTCTGGCTTGTAAAGACATGGGCTTTCAGGTTTAAAACTCTTCATCAGGCTGAGGAAGTATCTAGCATCTAGAATTTACAAACCACTTTTCACAGACAGGCCTATGAACTGCACTTCATCAACCTAGGTACAGAAACTTGCGGACTCAACATAGACATTGGAATTCTGACACGCTACAACCTGCCGGACATCTGACTCCCCGGGTACCTCTGCACTTTTACCTGCTACATCCCCCTTCCCCCTACGCCAGTCACCCCCTGATATCTCCATTTCTATTTTCAATGACTGGCTTTCTTGCCTGCATTGCATGCCAGCCTATGGCTTCTTTACTATTCCTTTCATCCAGGAAGAGCACATACACACCAACTAGATACTTTTTCAGCCTGATGAAGGGTTTTTAAACCCAAAAGCTTGCAAAGAAGAATTTATCCAGCTAATCAGTTGGTCTAATAAAAGATATCAGATTGACCCTAAGAACCTTGCCAGGGCTATGTCCTTAGACCAACATGGCTACAACCTACACCCCTTAACACACACAAGTGACACGAGTTTTGCTTTTAGCTGTTTGAGGTGCAGTTTCACAGAAACCCCTGCACCACTCTTCCTGAAACCTGGCAGACCACCCTCATGTGCGCACAATGGGTGATGTATGTGGCAGGACAGGCCAGCCATTTGAAGCCCTGCTCTCAGAGCTGGAGGCGGCAGTTTAGTTTCTCACCAACCAGCAGGGAAAGAACATCTCCCTGCTGAGCTTCCATGCCAGGAAGAACTTGGAGGTATAAGGGCTGGGGCTATATGGGATGGAGGCCCCACATCATCCTGGTCTTGACCTAAAACTGCACCCTGCCAGGGTGGGGAGTCCTGGGTAGGACTGCTGGTGGTGTGGCAGCCCCAGGAAATGCCAGGACTGCAAACCTCCCTGGTGAAAGATGGGTAGAAGCAGGAGGCACCTGATAACCTCCAGCCACTGCACAGTCCTCGCTGGGGAAAGTGCAGACTAGTAAGATCTTTGAGACGCCTGAGGCTTACTGGTTGCAGTGGAGTTGTGAGGGTGAGAACAAGGGCTATCATCCCTGCAATTTTCATGCCGCTGCGCCTTAACAGACATATAAAGTCATACATGTCAAGAGTTTTGCTTGTCAGCACCTTGAGGTGCAGTTTCCCATAAACCACTGCACCTATTTCCTTGAAACTTGGCAGGCCTCATGGCCTCAAAAGGGGCTACCATCCCTGCTGTTTTCATCCAAATCTGGCAAAAAAATGACAAAGTTATAGGTATTTCAGTGATTTCCCATTATAGTCTATGGCCGAATCTCTCTGAATCAGCATCGAAACTTCTGAAGCCAATTCAGCCAAACCAATTTGGAACAGTGATCTGAATATCCAAATCAAATCGCTGTCCTCCAAATCAGCCAAATCTGAATCCAAATCGAATACTTCCCTGTTCACACAGGCCTACTGCTTAGAGCACAAATATGCTGCATTAATGACTAAGCATTCAGGCTTCTCTTTGCCATTACTGCAGCTCTTACCTTTGCCATCATCACCTTATATGCGTAGAATTTTTTGCCCTTCCCTTTTCCCAAGGCTCCTTCAAACTTCTCTACAAAAGCTTGTGCCTCCCTAATTTAAAAAGAGAATATTTTACAATAGCTTTCAACTTCTGTGAATGTGTGCTGTTTGTAATGGGAAAGAACATCTCACCAAATACTTCCTCCCTGATTTTAGACCTACATAAAATAAAAGCTCAAAAGTCACCTGCATTCCTGATAGCATTAATATTCAGGGTCTTCTTTGTGAATCAGTAGTAGAAACCATGATCTTCCCTGTTTTACAGCTCACTAATAACGCATGCATCAAGAAGAAAGGGAAACTTTCTAGCAAACTAAAGGCTGAGAAGGAATATAATTTCTTTGTATAAACACATTAGTTAGGTAAATACTAGGATAGGAGAAGAGCTATTTTGGCTAAATAAAAGAACACTTAGGAATAAACTGGCTAAGAATAAATTTAAACTGGAAATTAAAAGAAGCTTTTTGAACAGGCTTTGAGTAGGAGTATTTGGGGCAAACAAAGTATTTTTCAGATTGATCTTGATAATTTTAAGAACAAGAATATATGGCTGTTGCCTGTGGGAGGGACCCTTCCATTCCCATGCCCTTACACATCATAGACGTGTCTCTCTACACATCACAGGTATCACACAATTAATTGGCTAATTGTGTAATTGCCTTAAGACCAGCTACACGTGTAAAGTAGCTATCACATGATAAAAACTTCCAGCCAGCTATACAGTTAAATCTTGAAAATTTATACTGTCTTTTATAGCTGGTTGCTATTGAGCTTTAATTTGCACGTGTAGTAGGATTTCCCTTGTGGCTGAGAGTCCCTTCAACTGACAGACCTCCCAACTGCAGGAGTGTACCATGCCTAGTGTGCCTTTACCTGCATGTGTAGAGGGGGCCTAAAAATCATATTATGGTTAATACACTCACTTATAATGTGACCTTGGACAAGATGCCTTGGAGCACAGTTTCACAATAGGATCGTTACAGATAGGTCCCCAAATTAGTGCATAGGCACTGATGTTTGAAACTAATGGCTTTAATCTTTGTGGTCCAGTTTCATCATCTCTGAAATAGGGCTAATACATATCCATCCTACAGATATGTTTATAAAGCTAAATTGATTAATACTTATAAAGTAGATTGAGATCCTTGGAAAGAAATAAAAAGTATTAGTGTTATGAACTCTAGCCCATGTCCCTAATGCAGCCAAGGTGTTATGGCAGTGTTGTTTGAGTTGGTTAAGCTTGCAAAGAAGCTTAACCAACTTTCTCCACTGTCAAGAGAAAAGAATAAAGGAGGGGGAAATGTAGATGATCATGGCATCAGCTGCTGAGACTGCATCAGCAGGAAGACATTTTAGTAAT
This sequence comes from Alligator sinensis, assembly GCF_000455745.1. NCBI lineage: Eukaryota > Metazoa > Chordata > Crocodylia > Alligatoridae > Alligator > Alligator sinensis. The sequence continues at coordinate 88,219 of NW_005843393.1, read as the reverse complement.
AATAATATTTTGCCCGTTTAGTAGCATCTTTCATTCCTAGTCTCCAAGCAATTGACAGATGACACTCAATTCCATCTATGTGGTACAGAAGCTGCCTTTTACGGAGAGATGAACTTTATTCTGCCTCCTACCTCCTTTTCCCCATACAGATTAATGGTGGCAAAGGGAAATGCCGCCTTTTATATGCAAGTGACAGGACTTGAACTGCACAGTGGCAGGTGCCTACAGGTCAGCTGGGCTACTCACAGTAAAAGGCAGACTCAGACAAGCCATTGCCCATTGTGGCTAAACAAGTAAACCACCTCTAGGCAAATGCAGTGGACTGAACCTACTCCCATAGGTAGATTCATGCTTATTTCAGGACTGAAATTTCCTCTCCTTGATACTAGCTTTCAGATCCCTCACTACCATCCTCAACATTGGGTTTTGAATTATTCTTTCTCAGCCCACCATCGGATAAGATAATTACTGGAGAGAAGAGCCGTTCTTTTACTGATATGTGGATTTTTGGTTCCTCCCCTCAGTGTTCCTTCTTCCATTTCCCCCAAACAGCCCCCTATGTCCTCCACTATAAAGATCTGTATTACTTCCACATGCAGTACTGCACCTTTAGCAAGATAGGCAATACTGTTGTGTGCTCTACACATCTGTAAGTAATACTGTCTTTTCCTGAATACTCTACAAGCCGTAAAGCTTCTGGCAGTGCAAAGTAACCCAGCTGCTTGATTTCTGTATATCACTAGGCATAAATAAGCAGAGAAGGGCTCAGTTTGCTTTACCAAGGAGTCCTGGAGTCAGTTGTTCAGCTGGCTTTAAATAAAAGGGTAAAATGATCCCAGCCTGGGAATCAGGCAAACGGATTTTGTCCAGCATCTGTTCTCTGGTTACAGACACTGACAACAAAATCCTACCTCTGAACCCCTATCATGTAGACCACAGCACACTGGCCTCATTCCACTGGTTGCTTTTTCCAAGACTGGGGTTTTGAGATGGCAACAGGAGCATCAAGATGTAATTAATCTGAATTGCAGTGTACAGTCAATGACTATTAAATTCACACTCTAGTTTCAGTGCTTCCCACCATGGAAAATGAAGAGTTAGGAATCCATTAGTCTACCTGAGCACTGTTAACTTCTTTGCCATACGCCAAGGTTTGTTCCTCATGGTGGATATCAGCTTTTTCTTTTCCTCTACCTGCTCCTTGAGCCTTTCTAGTTCTTCTTCTGACAAAGACTCTTCATCAGATGAGTTGGAAGCAGATGGGGAAGAAGAGCTAGGGGAGAAAGAGAGTGAAGTTATGAAGTAGAAGCAAGGGGGAAAAAAATAAAAAAAAAAGGGGGGGGGGCAGAACCTCTGCAATACTTGAGAAATCCTGAAGCCATTTCCAAAGCACTAAATCAGAAAGTTGCCATTTACCGTGTACAAGAAAATAACCATTATGTACTTAATAAAGATGCCAGATTTTATATGTTTGAACATGTTTAGGGGTCACCTTATACTGAAAAAAAATTATTTTCAGTTCTGTTATTGCCTGAGTAAAAACTATGATACATGAAAGTTTTAAAATCAGAACCTGTATGAACTGTTTACCACCACCTAATCTAGATTGTACTGGATTTCCATGAGCTGACACCACCTGAGCCAACATGAACCATTGTCAAAGGCAAAGAATACTTTGCTTGGAAATCCATATAACAACAACTTAGTCTGCCAGCACTTTTCCTGTTCTTCTTCTTGTAAAATGACTCAACCTTATGATAGGTGTGAGTATCACTGGCACTCTTGCAGCTACCTGCCTGTGATTGCAGTGGGGCGTGTGATATTAGGGCTGTGCAAAGCTTCGGTCACTGATTCAATTCAGCAGAGATTCGGCCCGATTTGATTTGGCCGAACTGAGCCAAATCTTCAAATCCAAATCGAATCAGGAGACCCTTTAATCTCTCCAATTTGAATCAGAACCCTCCAAATTGATTTCAAGAGATTGAGAAAGATTTGACGATTTGGCCATAGACACAGCTTTAAATGTTTTTTCTACATACCTCAAGGTGCCAGGTGGCTCGTGAATGCTGCAATGCTGGGGTGGATGAAGCGTCCCACAGGAGCATGGGGGGTCCCCAGTGCGCTTGGCAGCAGGCTCAGAAGAGGATGAGAAGCACTTCCAGGTCCACCAGGGAGTATGCTGGCAGGCCCCCCAGACCCTTCTCCGGCTCAGTGACTGGTGCCTCTTAGGTTCGGGGGGGCACCCAGGATCAGCTGGTGGCCAATTGCTGAGTGGGAGGGAGGTGCGGGGAGCCCCACGTGCTTGGTGGTGGACCCAGAAGTGGATCAGAAGTACTTCTGGGTTCACAGCTGAGCACACAGGGCCCCCCCCTGCGCTCCTGTGGGATGCTCCATCTGACCCACCATCACAGCGTTCATGAGCCACGCCTGATACCTCAAGGTATGTAGAAAAAACATTTAAAGCTGTGTCCATGGCTGAATCCCTGATTCTCCAAATCAGCATCGAATCTTCAGATTCGGATTCAACCAAATTGAATCGGGACATTGATCTGAATCAACGAATCGAATCATTGTCCCCGATTCGGGCCAAATCCAAATCGAATATGGCCTGTTTTGCACACCCCTAACAGTCAGGCAAAAAAAAGGCTGGGAGAAAATAAGAGGACTGCAACAAAGAAAAATCAAGGGGGAAATAATCTTGAAGCTTAAGAGATCCTTTCTAGGTTTTTCTCTTGGTTGACCCAAGGCAGCCCTTAGAAATATGTGCTGTGTTATGTATTGAATTTAAACCAGAATAACCCTGATTACATTTTTAAAATATTGATAATTTAGTCATCTTATATTTAGCAACCCTGACCAACATGACACAGGTTCACCATTAGAAACATGCTGGCATAGAATAAAATTGAAATTCTACCATGTGGCTTTATAGCTGGCCATTATTAAAATACCTCTCTCCATTGCCTTTTTTCTTTTTCTTATCCTTATCCTTCACTTTCTTGTTTGCTTGCTTTTCCTTATTTTCTGCCTCCTTTTGGCCCTTGGAAGCAGCTTTTCTGTGTCTCTCTCTCTTCCCACTTGGTGCTTTCTCCGATTCACTTTTCTCACCACTGTTTTTCACTCGGTGATTTGTCTTTCTAGTGAGTCTTTTTCTTTGGAAAATCTCATCCTCCTCTTCACTCTCATCTACTGCCCTAGTTTGCTGATTCTTCTCTTGTCTGCTTGACTTGATTGCTTCCCTTGAGCAGGGCCTTTGGATTGTCTCCTCTTCCTCCTCATCTTCTGTAATACATGGTGGAGTAGTAAGGGTTTAATTCCTTTCCTGAGGGTTGACATGATGACATCAACAGGAAGTTGTCAGCCACCTTTGCGTGTGTGTGAGCAGTTGCAAGCAAGCCCTTTGGAGAGAAAGAAGTCTCCCTGCCTTTTCCTGAGCTATGAGATAGCACACATGGAACTAGTCCTTTTATAAACACTTAACACGTGTTAATATAGTAAAGATTTGCCTGCCATATAGTGAATAGTGCATGCACCCTTTCTGATCTAGAGCCCACTGAAATAAATGAAAAGGTGCCCATTTGTTTTCATGGGCTTTAGATTTGGCTCATACTGAGCATCAGTGTCAGCACTTGGCTCAGTGCACACTTTCCATTAGCAGTAATAATAGTGGGACATAAATTTGGGCATCACTGAATGGAATGTGACCCCAACAGCTAAAACTAGCAATCATTTCTATAATAATACATTTTAAAAAAAATACTGTTTCTGAGTGAGCAAGCATGAGCATTTTCTTGAGCTTTCAGTGTGATAGAACTGTGGAAGCAAAAAGAATATACTGTAAATGAAATACTATATTTTTTCTTTTTATAAAAATTATAAGTTAATATTGTGCGCATGAAAGTAGCTTAATGGCTATGTTCTGAGATAAAAGTTCCTGTATTTCTATACAGGACAGGGACATTTCAGGCAGCACTGACACTATCATTTTTTATCCTTTTGCTTCAATTGATTGTAACTGTTACTTGGAGGAATCATTTCCAAAGAGGAAGAGCTAGATATTCTCTCTGCTCATTCTACTTGTCATTATCAGCAAGACCACCAATAAGTGCTAGTTGTGATGGATATTATAACTCGTCAATATATGGAATATAGTTTTGAAATAAATCTTGAAATAAATCTTGAAATTTAAAATTGTTTTGTATCATTTAACAAGCTTTGAAAGTAAACTTTTTTTCTCAATGATTAAATATTTTTTTCTGAATGTTACTAGTTTTCCTTTCTTCTATTCCCCCCTTTTTTGCCATTAATTATCACTAAAGGTCTAATCGATTCACGATTCCATGGATTTTGTGGAAAACGTGAAATATGGAATTGTCAGCAAAAGCAACTTAAAAAAATAAGATCTTAATAAAAATAAAATATTATCTCCCCAGTACAG
>NW_005843393.1:57961-83750 GCF_000455745.1 Alligator sinensis | reverse complement strand
AAATGTTCCCCACCGGGGGGGGGGGGGGGGGGGGGGGGGAGGGAGAGGGAAAGGGAAGAGGAGGTGCCAGCTGGCAAGGTAGCACAAAGGGCAGCATTCACCTCACTGAAGGCTACTCCACCTGGATCCACCTACACACAAGATGGTGGCTGCCCCTTCGTCCCTCCTCCCCTGCCAGTGCATAGGAGCCTACCTTAATGGATTTTTACTAAGATTAACATAAATTAGTATTTCTAAACTTAGTTTGTACAACTCTACATATAATTTGCTTTGTTGTGTATCATATATAAGCACATCCAGGAAATACCCACAGAATGTGCTATTTATATCATGATCAACCCACAAAAATTGTTTCGTTGCTCCATGATTTAAGTAGATCCCTATCAATAACTTTTTATAACTTTTCCAGCTATTGAAAAATTACAGAGTGATTAAAGCAAATATGAAGCTTTAGTTCTATTTGGATTATTATTTGGAGGAATTTGTAGAAGATAGATTTGTGGATGGAAAAGTGAAGGGTAAAAAAGACAAGGAAAAAATAGCCCTAAAACCTCTGGACATAACTGATTCTCCTGTATTCAGTGGCATAACAAGAGAAAAACTGATGAAAAGGTCAAAACTAGCAGAGAGCTCAAAATAATAAGTTTTTTTGTGTAGGTGGATATCTGGAATTTTTTTAATAAAGCAAAGTGTGTTTTTTAGGGGTGCACTAATAAAAAAAAATTTTTGCCGATACCAATGGCCCATTATTAACGCACTAATAAAAAAAAATTTTTGCCGATACCTATAGCCCATTATTACCCAGCCATACTGGCTGATATGCAGCCCTGCAGCTTAGAAAGCAGCATATGGCAGATCAGTCTGTGGTGGGGAACGGGTGTGGGGGGAGCCAGACAGAGGACCCCATGGTGAGGGAGGGAATGAGGCTGGGGCAGTGGAAGGGGCAGGGGCAGGCACTGCCGAGCTGGGGCAGGGCATGGGATAGAACCATGGGTGGCTCATCTAGGGGGCACGGGAGGGTATGGACCCTGCCACTACATGCATCCCTGGGGGAGGCATGTGGGGCATGTGCCCCCTGGATTTGTGCATGGGGCAAGGGCAGGATGCCCTCTGCAGGCTTGGGGCCAGGGGCTGCAACAGCATCTTCCTGGCAGGGGGGTGGGGGTGGTGGTGGGAGTGGTAGCAATGGATGGGGCTACAGGGAATTCTGGGTTGGCTGTAGCCCACACTATAGCCTCCACCCCCACACACCCTGAGCATAGCCCTAGCCCTACCAGCCCTGCCGGGAAGAGGCCAGTGCAGCCCGTGGCCCCGAGCCTGCAACAGGCAGTCTGCCCTCACCCCACACACAAGTCTGGGGACCACATGTCCCCCCATGCCTCCTCAGGGCTGCGCGCTATGGCAGGGAGCTGCCCCCGCTCCCCACCCCACCGCAGCCCCTGGACAAGCTGTCCTCAGCAATGTCCTGCAAACTGCTCCATCCCAGCTGAGCAGTGCTTATACCTGCCACAGTCCCACCCTCTCCTTCATCATGGGAGCCTCCATCTGCCCCCCCATGCCCCTTCCTTCCCCCATGCCCGTTCCCCACCACAGATTTACCAGCTGGATGCTGCTCTCCAAGACACCGGGCTGCATTCTTGGCCACGTGCATGCTGTGGCTACATGCATGCACATGCGTTTTATTGGTGACATTATCAGCTACACTGGCCAATAAAAGCTGATGATGTCAATTTTCCTTTTATAGGTACTGATGTGATATGGAGCAATATATCAGTGTACCTCTAGTTTTTTGACTTTGCTCTGAATTTCTCATCAGAACCACTGGTGGTGTGCAACACATCACAACCCATCAAGGGAATCTCAGCAGACAAAGTTTTAGTCTTGTATCTGTATTTCCAAATAAGACTACAGCTTCTCCTCTCCCCTTTACCTTCGCTTTCTGGGTCACTTTGCACTTGTCCATCAACCTCCATTCCAACTGCAAGACAAAGAATGATGAATAATTGAATTGGTCAGTGGGGTTTTTACATACAATATTTTATACTTGTAGCTCTTAACTACTGACTGAGGAGTGAAAATGCCCTTTTTAATTATGTATTACATTATTTTAACTAGCTAGAAGTCCCTACTATTTCTCTGAATTTTGAAAGCCAGTTACTAGAAGTTCCCTACAGGAGAAGAATATCAAATATACAATTTTGAGAAATATCAAGTAATGCACACATTGTTTAAAATAAATATTTGGTTTTGTGTTTGTACTGACCATTTTCCATGATGACCTCTAAGGCGCATTTCCCTTTCTTTCGCATGATGATTATTCCTTTTTTGTCACAAATGTCGAAGTCCTACTGTTGTGTATACATCAGTAAAATAGAGGTTGCTCTCTTTTTCAGTGCCCATTTATTTATTTCTGCACAGCCAAGCAAAAAAAATTACCCAATGCCAGAACTGCACTGAATTCTCCTTGAGCTGGTTTGCATGCTACATGGTAACTTCAAGGGCTGGGGGCGGTGCGGGGAGTCCAAACACTTTCTGCTCTGATCGTTTTTCAGTGTGGAAAGCACCTGCTGGCATTATGTTGCATCACATAATTTAAACATGAAGGAAAGCCCTATGGTAGATACTCAGTAAAATGAAAACACAAGTCACATTCATTTCTGACACAAGCATGTACCCTAAAGCTTTGGGAGTATTTTTTTAGTGGGGTGATCCCCCCACCCACATCCCTTTATATAACCTTACTAGTCCTCACCCCTTTATATAACCTTACTAGTCCTCACCCGTTAGCTTACAGACTCCAATGCAGTTCCTCTCATTGACAGGTCTTTGTCTCACCTCTTTTCCATGTGTATTCTCTATAGATGTGTGGACTAATGGTTGATGCACAGGGCTGAGTGACAGGACATCTACAATTTATTCCTTAGTCTTATGTGACCTTCAGCACATTGCTCTCCACTTAGCTGGGATATATTTTTGTCAGTTGGTGCTGGGAGGCTAATTCATTAACATGAGACCCTCAGTGCTTTAGTATTGTGAAGTATTGTACTGCCTGTTTAATTATTGTAGCCTGAAAATGTAACTTGGAGAAAAATTTCCATTGACAGCAAATTTTCCTTGAGGAAATTTCAGTAAAAGCTTCATAATATACCCCAATGGTAACATTTTGAATAGGTGTTCAGTTTTAATCCATTCAAGGGCAATCAAAGAGCAGAGCTTCAGAGGCTGTAAGACGCAGTCAGAGCTAGTACTTTCAGCTACGCAGCACAAATTCATGTCTGCTCAGGCAGTGCTTTCTCTTGCAAACACTCATGCTGTACAACAAATGCTTTTTAAGGAGGAAAGTCAACTACTGTCTGGATCCCTGTGATCTGCTGGTCTCCCGAAATTCTGAACATGATGATCTGTAACACTGACTTGATAAAAAAATATGCAAAGGCAGTCTTTGGATAGTGGTAGAGGGATAAAATAAAGTACACTTTACCATGCCCCTGAGCAGAGGAGGTGCCTTTGGGATAAAAGGTATTTGCCTCAGTTGTCTGGTGTGAAATATGGACTCTCAGAGAACAGTAACAGGAGCAAGCTGTCCTGGAAGGAGAGGAAATCCTAATTGCAGGAAGCTTTATTTCTTTTGGTAAAATGAATTTTCACTGAATAAAATCTTTCTTCCCTCCCTCATTTGAACTCCAATGCCATGGCTGGTTTTACCACTCCTGACCTTAACTTGTTACATGCACACACATTAACAGCTCTGCCACACAAGAGTAATTGTGGCATTTATATCATATATGTTCCATACAAAAGGCCAGATGGGTGCTGTGGAAGGCGCTGATGCTCTTTTGAGACCCTCCTATAAATGCACCACGCCAGTCCCTCTAGGTTGTGCAGTTGTTCAGGAGAGGTTTACTGCAAACATAGCATTGCTGAGTTAGTGTACTTCTAAGAAGAGAGAATGGCAGATCTCTCAGAGCTGCTATTCTAGGTTCAACGTAGATTCTATTAGCAAGCATAAGTTATGTCTTTGCTAAAGTAGCAAAAAACTCAGTCATGCTTTTGTGGAAATAACTGTGCAGCAAGAGTAGATGGGCAGGATTTATCAATCCTAGATTTAAGGCAGTCAGAATTGGAAGGGGTGCTTCAAGATGCTGCTGTTGAATACACCAGAAACCCTGATCTTGAGCTCAGTTATGAGGTTGATGCACTGGAACATTGTGGGTGGGCCAGTCTTATTTCTTCAGTGGTGTGACTGAACCCTCTGCTGCCATGGTGCTAGGCTAGTAGTCCTCAACTATTTTGGACTTGAGGCACTCCTCAATAACTTTTATGAATTGAGTGGCAGCTATTTCAAAAACAATTTTACATCCTGTAGTACTTACCTGTTTGCAGAGGGGCCAGGCAGTGGATGGAGGGGAATTGGAGCTGGGGCAGGCCTGAGTCTGTGCTTATCTGATTACCTACTCATACCTGGATCACCTCTTCACATCTCATGGCATCCTTCAAAGGATCTGGCTACAACAAGGAGGCCATGGCATCTTCTTGCTGAGAATCACTGGTGTAGGCATAGCCCCAGCATCATCTTTCTACAAGAATAGCTTAACCTTTTTGTTATTAAAGTTGAGATTCTGGAGAATGGGACAGTACATGGAAAGTAATGCCAACATGATTATGGGACCCCAACAGATGTGTCCAAATGCAAATCTCACACTCTGCATCATTATTTATACCACTGGTTTTGCCTGTGGGTTATTTTATTTTTCACTGAAAACTGACAGAAGCTGAGTTACAAATCTGAGACACAAAATATTTTAAGAAGGATTGGCTTAAGCATCAACATGTCCTGATTGCTTGGCTGTTAACTGGTAATTCATTCACCATCTAATGGAGTTGACATGGCTCCAGGCTCAGGCCCTGTGTGTTTGACTTGTCATGCTTGCAAATCTTAAGTATATACATTTGAAAAGTTCCTCAGGATATTCAGTAAAGTGGTTCTACTCTAGATGAAGTACAAGTTCATTTTGCTTTGATTCAACAATGTGTCTTCAAGGCCTGTGTACATATCCTCTTCCTGACATATAGGCTAACTGTATTCAAAAGGACCATCTTACTTAACAGTAACAACTGCAGGACAAGGTGATATCTCTAACTGCTAAGGGGCAGCTTGGATACCCCTTTCAGATTAAACATGTTCATATCTGTGGTTTGGCTTAATATGTCAAGGTGGGCCTTTCAACATGATCTTTGCCTTGGTTTGGTGTAACACTACTAGGTCAGTTTTACATACAGAAAATAACCCACATCACAACCAAGAGAAGGATTTTATGTCTGAGCAAACTACAGGGACAAGAGCACAGTAAAATTGAAGAGTTTTGCCCCATTTTTTGGTGCATGAAAAAAACTGTACACTTCTGGGGGTGTCAGGTTTTGTTTTTGATTGCAGGTTTTGTTTTTGATTGGGCCTTTTATTAATACAGTACTCACTCTCTCACGGCATGGTTGAGCTCACAATTAAACTGTGTGTAGTAGCATATTAGACACAGGAGTTTTGCGTTATACTGTATGTGCAAGAATGACAGATAGGTCAGTGTTTCTACAACTTGCATTTTACAATTTCCACAAGGTTGCAGGGGTACCTGGTGCTGGTGTAATATATAGGAAGCAACCTGACAAACAACTTGGCATCCTGGATTTCCTGTCCTTGGTACCTACAACAATATGTATTTTGTTTCTCATTAGCATGACGGGAAACATTTCATGCATTTCATGCATTTTTGTATTTAGATGAAAAAGCATCAGAAGGACAATAGTGAAGGACATTAGAAAGGGCATAGTTAACATGTCTCAGAAATATTCAATTTTAAAAACACAGTAAAGACTGGCAGGTGATATCAGTGGCATCATAAGAGGAACAGCATTTTACAAAATGGCCTAGCATCAGCTGTTGCCATCATATAGGGCAAGACATAAAGAAAGGTCAGCTCTATTAGGATGAGCAACAGAGGGTAGAGTCTGTCTTCCTTTTGATCATTATGTTAAATTTCCCCCTGGGGGCTGTCACCTTTCCTGTCACACAGGTCTTCAGTATATTTAAGAACTATGCATATATAACCTGGATTTAAAAGGTAGCTGCCTGTATTTGTAGTAGAATTTAAGGTGTGTGTGACACTTATACATCTGGATCAATGTGACTCAATGACCAGGGTTAAAAATAATAAAGTTTTTTGCCACCTCAATATTGCAAGTAGGGGAATTGTTGCCTCTGTGGTATTTGAAACGTGAAACTCTATAAAACGTGTTCAAAGCACAAGTTATTTCAATCATTTTTGGTAGCAGGTCTTTCTCTAATGACAAAAGAAATTTTGTTACAGGAAGCATGGCAATAAATGAAAAGGTTAAATGGCTAATGAGAAGAACTGCATTTACTCTAAGGAAGGGCATATTTTCCTATCAACATATGAGGACACTTTTTTTTGCATGCCCATCACTGCAATAAAAAACAGACCGCAAAATTATTCCATTGTTTTCATGCAAACTTCATATACTCATGGTGTGGCTAATAATTCATTTCACGCTTGTTTAGTACCATGTCTCTGAATCCTTTATTTTTCTTGGCTCATGGGGTAGATTTTCCTAGTAAGATAAAATGTCTTGCATAGTTTATGTCTTCCTTTAGAATTATGGGATGGGGAATTAATGGATTGCACTTTTACCTCTGAGTCTGTTCAACATAAGATAATAAATTAGTCATGCACAATCCTGAACCAAAACTATTACTTAGGTAGATGTCAGACTTGTGTATGGAACGTAAACAGTTTATCTCTGTTTTTGCCCATGACTGAGGCTATATACTTTGTGAGTTCAGTTTTAATATAGTGGGCATTAAACTTTTCACACGCATCCAAGTTTTAAGTAAAAGGCAATTGTGTTATGAAAAACCGTAACTTGATCCTGCAAGCACATACAACATGCATGTAAATGTTTAATGAGATAGTGTTTCCTTTCTTGCTTCCTGGTTAACAGAGAGTTTTAGCTAATTAATCCATGGGTTACATTTATTCAATATTCATTTAATCCATAAATAATCTATTTCTGGAGGAGGTTTCCCAGTAAAAATACTTGATTTGCGCACACTAACATTTTGACGAGGTTCTGTGAATCTCAGTTGCAAGAGCTAACCTTATAATGCTATGTTAAGACAGAGAAATCAGTTACCATAGTCTGAAGACAGGACATTTCAAAAGTCAAGGGGGTTCCTCATCATTAACTCAACCATGCTGTACTTATTTAATAATATTGTAATGTATTATTGGTTACCAATAAAATGTATGTGCATTTGGGCATAAATGGATACCCAACACTCCCATTTGAAAAAAAAAATGGGATGTAAATACAAGCAGGAGGAATTAAAGGAAATTGTCAAAGAACAAAGAACAATGATTATGCTTCTGAATCTGGTCAATGGTAACAATACAGTGAACCCAATAATAATAATATGCAATAAGGGCTCCTTTTTATACTAGGAAATTTGCAGAGCAAGTTACTCTGTTTGGAAACACTGAGACTAGAGGCATATTATTTAAAAGAAAGTAGTCTTTTTTTTAATTGCCAAAGATATATTAATTTTCCCCTCATATATAAATCGCTCTACTTGTTTCACTTGTTACTTATGCATAGGGGTATTTCATGAACTTAAGAACCAGGGCTAAGTATAGATGTTCAAAAAGCCCTTGGAGGAAAGCACTTTAACTATTACACTTTATTTAAAGTGCTATATGTTAGAGTACATTCCAACCAAACAGACATGCTGTTCAGTACGGGGGCTTAGTACCCACCTGCACTGGTCAAGGAGAGCAGGTGGGGGGCACTCCTGCAGGCCTCCCAGGAGGCTGCTGGAGTGCCCCCCCCCCCCCCCCACCCTGCCACCCTCTGCCAGCTGGGGACTGTCAGCAGCGGCTGCAGGTAGGGATCAGAAGGGAGCCCCCCACCCGCTTACGTGGACCCAGGCTGTCCCCCACCACCAGATCCCTTTCCCAAAGTTGTCTGTGCTTCTTTGCACAGACAACCCTGGCACATGGTGGATGGAAAAGTAGACCCCACTAGTGGGAGGGCCACCCCAGCTTCCAGGGAGGTGGGCCCCCTGCAGAAGGGGGGCTCATTTTCCATCCCTGCCCTGACAGAGTTCCCAGTGCTGCAAAAAGCAGTGCGGGGAACCCATGCTGCCGCTGCTGGCTATAGCTGAGGGAACGAAGCCTCCCTGCCATGGTGGAGCCTGGCTTGTCTCAGCCCAGCCCAGCCCCTTGAGACCCAAGCCAGCAAGCTGGGGTGGGGAGCCACCCAGCAGGTGGGCTCCTTTCCACTAGCTGCAGTCAACAGTGGCAGTGTGGGTTCCCTGTGCCACTTTTCACTGCACTGGGAACTCCAGCAGGGTGGTAGAAAGGAGCCCCTCTGCTACAGGGGGACTCAGGCTGGTCCCCAGCAAGACCCAAACCAGGAAGTTGGGGGGGCACCCAGTAGGGGGGCTCCTTTCCCCCGGCTTCAGACAGCAACAACAGCATAAGCTTCCTGTGCTACTGTTCGCTGTGCCAGGAACTCTGGTGGGTGGGGATGGAAAAGGAGTCCCCCTGCTGGGTGCCCCCCAGCTTGCTAGCTGGGGCCTCAGAGGGGTTGGACCAGGCCTTCACGTGGCCATGTGGCTCCTTTTCCAACCCCAGTTCCAGAGTTCCCAGAGCAGTGAAAAGCAGTGCAGGGAACTCATGCTGCTGCTGCTGGCTGCAGCTGGGGGAAAGCTGCTTCCCTCCCCAACCCCCAGCTGAGCTATGGCATGCCATGGGTCTGGGGTGTCTGCAGGAACAGCAATCCTGCTTTCCACTCCCCCACCCCCCAATCCCATCCAGGCTGTGGTTCACAGCTAGCCAGGTTCAGAGGCTGTCATTCGGGTCAGTCACAGCCAAGGGGGCAGGGTTAGCCTGACAGGCAGAGTAGATAAGCATGCCAGAATTGAGCATGCTACTTTGAGAAGGGCCCCTGGGATGCTGGCAGATGCGGTCTAACTTAATATGGGATGGATGTGGCACAGACATTGAAAAAAACCACTCTAACCTGAAGTGCTGTAGTCCATCGATGTTTAACCTCGAGCCTTTTTTAAAGCTCTTTAAGTTATGGCTTAACTTCTGTTATGGCTGTAAAGCGTTTTCTGCACACTTAATACACAGTAAGTGTAACATCTGTACCTAGCCCGGGTTATTTCTAACAGTCAACACATTCTGTGGAGTTCCTACAGAAGATCAGGAGTATTTCTAATGTTTGAAAAGCATCGCTAAAAGCCGTATCCAATCCTCCAAAGATCCCCAATGTATTTCTACTTCTCCTCTAGAAGGCAACTAAGATCAGGACTCTGTAAATAACCTGATTTTTTTTTTTTTTTGGTCAAACTGAAAAATAAAAATGTTATTCTCCAATTTGGGGGATTTTCTCCCCACAACAACAAATATAGATTTAACTTTTGTTAAAATATTACATTCAGCCCAAAACAAAAACATCTTGTTGGATACTTGTAAGGAAAACCTAAAATGAAGGACTCTAAACAGACAGAGGAAGTGGTAGAGATGGTGGTGATGTACTCCTTTTATCATAAAGCTTGGTGATTGGGTTTCCTGCCCAGAATGTACTAATTCTTTCCTTGGCCTGAGGTGATTTTCCCCTTCACTCACACCTCTTGGATTCATGGATGGCTGGTCTCAATTTGTCCTCTTGGAGCAGTTCTGTTTTGTATAAATATACAATAGCCTTTGAGATTATGGGTCTCTTATCTGCTACTTATGCCACTGATCTGGGAGGTGGAACATCTTTGCACTAGTCTTTGCTTCAGTGATTGTTTAAAAGTGTCAGTGGGAGGGACTAAGGCCATCTTACCTCCAGAATGACCTGGGTGGAGGTTAACCATTGTCTGGGTAGATGGAGATGTGGGTTTGAATCCCCTCAGAGGTGGACACTGACCCCAGACCTCTCAAATCCTGGGTGCATGTCATAACTCCTGAGCTATGGCATAAGAGAACTACCATCACCATCTCTTTCTTTGGCATTTTATGAACCTAGCCTCCAAAAGGTTTTCCAGTCAAAACTGGACCCTAATACACAAGCTTTTGAGATGGCCAAAACTTCATTTTTTCAGTGACTAGTAAATTCTTCAAATTAGTCCAGCATTCATTGCGAATGTCTGAAAGATTTTTTTCTCCGACCTTTTTCACTTGAAATGCATTAACAAAGTTTGGGAGGTTACTTAAAGGAATTATTCCCTAGCTCTTCTCCAATGGAGATAGTTGGGCTTGGGAGTGGGGAGACAGGGCTGTAAAACTGACCTGTAGCCCCAAATGTCAAGACGTGTTTTTTATGATACTAGTGAAATATAGTTGCTACAAAAATGAAGCAGAGAAAAGAGAACAGGAGTGTGGTGGGAAAGTGGTGGGAAAAGCGTTGGCCATTAATACCGGTGAATTCTCTTCAAAAAGCACAAGTGGAAAAAGCCTGTCAGACATGGTGCAAGTTTTCAAGATTTTATAGAATCCTAGAATCTCAGAAAATGAGGGTTGGAAGGGATCTCAGGATGTCATCTAGTCCAACCCCCTGCTCAAAGCAGGACCATCCCCATCCAGATCATTCCAGCCAAGGCTTTGTCAAGCCTGACCTTAAAAACCTCCAAGGATGGAGGTTCCACCACCTCTCTAGGTAACCTATTCCAGTGCTTCATCATCCTCCTAGTGAGAAAGTTTTTCCTAATATCCATCTTAAACCTCCCTTGCTGCAACTTGAGACCATTGCTCCTTGTTCTGTCATCTGTCACCACTGAGAACAGTCCAGCTCCATCCTCTTTGGAACCACCCTTCAGGTCATTAAATGCTGCTATCACATCTCCTCTGAGTCTTCTCGTCTTCAGACTAAACTAATCCAATTTCCTCAGCTTCTCCTCATACATCATGTGCTCCAGCCCCTGAACCATTTTTGTTGCTCTCCACTGTACTCTCTCCAACTTGTCTGCATCTTTCTATAATGGGGGCCCCAACACTGGACACAGTCCTCCAGAAGTGGTCACAACAATGCAGAATAGAGTAGAATAATTACTTCCCTCGATCTGATGCCAGCACTCCTACTAATGTCCAGTATGTTGTTAGCCTTCTTGGCAACAAGGGTACATTGCTGACTCATATTCATTTTATTGCCCACTGTAACCCCCAGGTCCTTTTCTGCAGAGCTACTGCTTAGCCAGTGAGTCCCCAGGCTATAGAGGTGCATGGGATTGTTCTGTCCTAAGTGCAGAACTTTGCACTTATCCTTGTTGAGCCCCATGAGATTTCTTTTGGTCCTCCAATTAGTCTCTGAATCCCAGCCCTGCCATCCAGTGGATGATCTACCCCTCCCCCGCACCGCTTGGTGTCATCTGTGAACTTGTTGAGGGTGCACTCCATCCCATCTTCCAGATTGTTAATGAAGATACTGAACAAAACTGGCCCAAGGCCCAACCCCTGGGGCACTCCACTTGATACTGGCTGCCAGGTAGACACTGAGCCATTGATTACTACCCATTGAACCCGACAAACCAGCCAGCTTTCTATCCACCTTATAGTCCATTTATCCAAACCATACTTCCTCAGTTTGCTTGCAAGAATGCTGTGGGAGACTATATCAAAAGCCTTGCTAAAGTCAAGGTATATTCTGTCAACTGCTTTCCTCACATCCACAGAGCCAGTTATCTCATCATAGAAAGCTATCAGGTTGGTTAGGCATGAATTGCCTTTGGTGAATCTGTGCTGACTGCTCCTAATCACCTTTACTCCTCCAAGTACTTAGAAATCGATTCTTTGAGGACCTGTTCCATGATTTTTCCAGGGACTGAGGTGAGTCTGACTGGTCTGTAGTGTCCTGGATCCTCCTTCTTTCCTTTCTTAAAGATGGGCACTATATTTGCCCTTTTCCAAATGTCTGGGACCTCCCCTGATCACCATGAGTTTTCAAAGATAATAACCAGTGAATCTGCAATCACATCAGCCAAATTTCTCAGCACCCCGAGATGTACTGCATCCAGCCCCATGGACTTGTATACACCCAGTTTTTCTAAATAGTTCTGAACCTGTTCTTTCACCACTGAGGGCTGCTCACCTTCTCCCCAAACTGTGCTGCCAGGTGCAGTAGCTTGGGAGCTGACCTTGCCTGTAAAGACAGGTAAAAAAAGGCATTGAGTACTTCAGCCTTTCCCTCATCATCTGTCACTAGGTAGCCTCCCCCATTCAGTAAGGGATCCACACTTCCCCTGACCTTCTTCTTGTTGCTAACATACTTGAAGAAACCCTTCTTGCTACCCTTCACATCCCTTGCTAGCTGCAACTCCAACTGTGCATTGACCTTCCTGACTTCATCCCTGCATGCCCAACTAATATTCTTGCACTCCTCCTAAGTTGTCTGTCCAAGTTTTCACTTCTTATAAGCTTTATTTTGGTATTTAAACTCACCAAAGAGTTCTCTCCCAAGCCAAGCTGGTCACTTGCCACATTTGCTATTCTTCCTGCATATCAGGATGGTTTGGTTCCTGTACCCTCAGTAAGGTTTCCTTAAAATACAACCAGCTCACCTGGACTCCTTTCTTAAGGTTAAATTTCATCTTAATGTACCCCAGCTACAAAGTCTAGCAGTTGAGATCTTGAAGCTGCTAGACCTTCTCTTCTGAATTCTGCTTCTTACTCTTTGATGTAGTTTCTTTTCTTAAGGTTAATTTGCTCTTTAAGGAAAACAGTCAAATCTTTGTAGAAGAACAAACCCCTGCAGAGCTAAAATGACAGCATCTTAAAGGCCCTATTGAGGCTGGGGCATAGGTTCTAAATTTTACCTACTTAGCTATCAATTTAGTCACTTCAGCTCTTTTGGGAGCTCTAATTTAGGCAAAGCTGCTGGTGTCATTAGCATGTGTGTGTAGATGAAATGGGGGCCCTAAATTTAAGTGGTGGGTTTTTAAAAACACCGCTTCAATTTAGGACCAACTAAACCCCTGTGTTGTGCCCAACTTACCTGCCTCTCTGGCTGTGGAGAGGAGAGGGTGAGCTGCCAGTGGGTGAAGCAGTCCCTGGGCTGCGAGGGGGCTGGTGCTTCCTTCTGCAGCAGCAGTGGCCCCCCCGCCAAGTGGCACCTGCCTGCAGACACCCGGCTCAGGTGGCCCTGGGGGGCACTGCAGCCATGGAGGGAAGCACCAGGCTCCCACGCAGCTCAGGCAGGCAGGCAAGCTCGGGGGGGGGGACATGGTTGCTTTTTTTTTTTCCCCTCTCTTGGGTGGAACCTGCTTTCCCAGGCTGCTGCCAGGCTGCCTGCAGGGCTTCCTGCAGAGCCCCTGAGCTGCACGGAGGCTGGTGCTTCACTCCATGGCTGCAGTGCCCCCCGGGGCCACCTGAGCTCAGATGAGGTTTAGTTTGCTGCACTGCAAGTCATTTAAGGCGCATTACGCTGCCAAATTTGCTACAGAGACTGTAATTAATGTGCAATATGCCACCAAGGTGTGCAAACACTAACACCATTAAAGCAGTGCAAAAGCATTTAGCCCGCTTTAAAGTGTTGTGCTCATATGCCCCTCATTTCGTCTACACACAGCCCTTAATATTTAGTTAGACCTCATCTAAGCAGGGATAAATTAAAGTGTTACAACTGCCTGCTATAGTCAGCATCTTGTTTCTAGTAGAATTCTCCATGTTGCTAGTACTGAGGGAGCTGAATCATGATTAGTCAAAGGAAAATGTACATTGCTAATTTCCTTAGCATACATAGGAGCTGGAAAAAAAATCCACTTAGCTAGGGTACTCACCTTTCAAAATGTGCCTTTCTGCTATTCTCTTCCTTTTTCTCTATCCTCTTTTAGGTTATTGCTTCTAAACAAGTATCTCCTCATCCATTATCCATCTGCTCACACCCATTTTTTCAGGGGTTGGCAGTTTCTCCAGTGGCCAGTGTTTCCTGCATAGCACTTTGGGTTCCATTGATTATAGCAAACATATTTATTTGCTCCCTGGAAGCAATGTTATTTGTACCCTGCTGATTTTGAAAAACAGCAAAATTCAACAGCAACATCAAAATTTGCTCAACATGAAGGAGCCAAATTGTGAAACAATCAGTGACTTCTTTTCCTCTTTCTATTACTAAAACATGATCTAGCAGGAATCTGACAACCCACTGAAAGCAATGAATGTTTTATTTAGATTACTGACAAGGTAATCCTAATCCTCACACTTGATACATTTCCTACTCCTTAGTCTAAGAAAGATTTTTGCATTCTATTACATTATTTATAGGAAATTATCCAGTGCTGCTAATGGTAAACCTAAGTGTATTGGTACCCTTGGCTCCAAGTTAAGGATTTTGTGAAAGGGGCGGGGGTGGCAGTGTCCACTCCCATCCCAACCCAAAAACAGGGAACAGGACTGAGATGGTGATATGTCCAAGCAGAGAATGGCATATAACAGTCATGAAATTGTCATACTATCTCTATCGGTCCCTGTTTTGATGGAGTTTCTGATGTACCATGTCATTCAGGAGTTGGTTAAAAATCAGAGCCTGACAGAAGTGTTTCATTCAGTGTCCAAGCTCAGTAGTACATAACACGATCATCTGCACAGCACATCAGCTGTATTTGATTGGCTTAAGACAGACCTTCACTGTAAAGACCTCATCAAGTCTGAGCTCTGTTCTTTCACAATAACGAGAAGGTAATACGTTGACCATACAGCAGTCACAAACAATCACAAAAAACATTTCAAAGAAAATATCTTAAGGTACACTTAGCTTACCAAGTGATTACTTACTTTTAACATGGAAATTCTGGTAGGTTTTCAAGTACTTGGCCTTGACTTTGCACAGGTGTCAGTTTTATCTTGGATTTGTGGATACTGATGACACCCTTTCACTCCTTTTCTGTTGACGTTTCTCTTGCAGCTACATTTATGGACAGAATGGGAGGATACTAACTAGAAAGCAAGATGACCTATTCATAGAAAAGAGAGGTCATTAGTTACTTTAGTGCAAATCAATCCTGCCTTCTGTCTATCCAGAGTAAACCTTTTAATCAGTGAATTAAGTCTTGTTTTTTCTGATGAATTGTCTACAAACAAGTTTCATTTTCCTTTGAACTAAGTGATTGAAAAGACACTTGCTGACTATAAGGGTAGTCAGGCATTGGAACAGGCTACCTGCAAAAACTGAAATCTCCATCTCCCTTACCTTTCATGTCTATAGAGAAAAAAAAACTCTTCTGGGAAGGGATTGTCTCTTACTGTGCTCAGCGTCTTTCACAGGCAAGAGTGTGACAGCACAGAAAGAGAAGCAAACAATTTGGAGTCTTTTAAAGATCTTTGCATCAGGACATACTCTATAGGTTAAATACAACAACTGTAAACAAGGTAAACAACAACTGAGATGACCAAAATTGGCTGGCAGAGTCCAGGAGAAGGCCTTTATTTGTAATCCGGGAAAACAGGGACATATCTTTCCATCTTTCCATCTACTTCATGTTGCTTTCCTTTGATAAACTTGCCACCAATACACGTGCTCCAATGCGTTCTGATTAGAATGCGCCAGTCTGCTGGACCATTCTGATCAAAACGCTCCATTGTGCCACAGCGTCTTGTGTATTCACCATCCTGTGTTTCAAAATGGTGGTGGGGTGCTTTAACTAAAGCTCATTGAACAAGCTTTAGTTAAAGTGCCTCCGTCGCCATTCTGAAACGTGAGAGGCTGTGTGTGTTTTTGTTAGAGTGGCTCCCAAGAACTGCTTTAAATAAAACACTCCCCCCACACTCTGGAGCACATGTAAAAATGCCACGAGAGACAGAAACACATTTTCTAGGCTACTGCTTCACCTTCTCACAGTTGGTCACTACCAATATGATAACATTTCTAGAAATTGCGAGAGTCAACAAATGTCAGCAATTGGCAAGAAGTGATAGATATCAGAAAAAAAAAACCCATTGGCAAATATTTGTTCAATTATAAAAAGCACATCTTTGTTTGACAATATTTATAGTCCTGCTTGTTTCTTCTGCAAACATTTGTCAGCATGACATTTTGCTCACAAGAGACCACAAAAAGGGAACACTTCAGAAATTGGAAAACTTGTATCTATTTGGCTAATATTTAAAGTAGAAGTGTTTGTGCAATTAAAAGCTCCTCCTTAGTTTGCAGTCATGCTACCAGGGAACAGATACAATATAATATGACCCATAAAGAACAGTAACTGTGAATACTTGAAAGCAGCAGACAAAGAATAGCTCCTGAAAAGCAATGTATTGAAATACTTTAATTTATGCTCTTGAAATTTTCTGACTTGCTGGCATGGATTGATATAATAATAGCGAAGTTTAGCCTGGTGTTTTAAATGTTACCTGTATGAAGTTTAGCAATATTGGCTCTACTTTGTCTGGCAATAGCTTGTGCTTCCTCAGCAGAGATTTATGCTGTAGGCACTTCCATTTGTTATGTCACTGTTCAGTGTTTTAGAGAAATACTCAAGTAAATTGTTATGAAGATCCAAAATATAAATGATACAAGGAGAACTGTTACAACAGGTAACTTCAGAAAATCAGTTATCCCCAGATGAAACATTTGCCTTTTGCACTGATGGGAGCAGCTTTTCTCTTCCTTCCCTCTAGGAGCTATTTATGCTCTAAAATAACTTGCTCTTGGTGTAATTTGTTAGCCAACAGTTGTTTGTCATGTGACTGTACAATCATACTTTTAATGTTATAAAACGCCTCTGTATAAGTTGCTGTTTTGTATACAGTGTTGTATCCAGGTCTGCTTTATCAAAACCAGTCTAAGATAGTTCTTAGTCCTTACAGAGAGAGTGCAATCAATATACACAGACTTGATTCAAACAGATAATGTCAATCATATCCATCCTGCACGGGCCTGCAGAAGAGATAAAATATCTAGCTACAGGCTCTGTGAGGGTTTGAACTCCTCCTTTATTTTGTCTCTCTCTTGGCAGGGTACTGGCATTTCTTCTATGAAAGAGAAAGAGAGATTCTGGTAGGTTAGTTGAGGAAAAAGCACATCTGTTGAAGTGCATTCTCTCTTTTCCAGGACCCCCTGAACTGTTTATTTTATTTGGCTTTATGATATTTTAAAATCCTTTCTCCAGAGCTTATGCTTTAATGCACACGGAAGGGATGTGAAACGCTCTCATTTTGTCCTACCAAATTTAGTGTCCCTTTAGGGTTTGAAGAAGTGTTGAGCTCTTATCTTGTTAAGGTACACTAAGACAGTTTTGTAATATACATTATTGCATTACGACAATAATGCCATTATTACTTTTTGACATTTCTATAATGGAACGAGTGAATTTATTTTCAGCACCTTATTATCATTATCCTGGTGGTATTGATAGGGGAAAAAAGGCAAAGGACAGCAGTTTAGGATGTGGTCCACTTCCAAGGATCATCTGGACATATTTTACCTCTCATATTTGTTGGAATGAAGAGGCTTAAATTTTGGTGGAATGCTTGCCATTCCTACTGTCTTCATGTGCCACATTGTGATTTTTTGGGTGCATTTTGCTTGTTTGTTTGTGGGGGAGAGGGGCTGTATGTTTGTCATGGGATTTGAGGGTGAACATTTGTGGCCCTGGTGTGCTGGGTAGGGAATGGAGCAGATGTTTCTGTGCACGGGCAACTGGTGCCTCCCGAGTTGGAGGGGGGGGGGCACCAGATCACCAACTGGGGGGGTCCCTAGCAGCCAATTGCTGACTGGGGGGGTCTCCCCCAAAATCACCAGCCGTGAAACTGGAAGTGCACTTCCGCTGACACTTCTGGTTTCATGGCTGACATTTCCAGGGGATGCGTGGCCAATCTCAGTGGGGCGACCCACTATGCATCACCAATGTTTCTGCAGACCTTTTTACAGTAAATGTCTAATGGGTGCCTGTGATTCCAGGGGACTGGACTTGATGATTTATATGGTCCTTTCAGTCCTACCTATGACTTAGCCCAGGAAGTTGGGACAAGAAAAAAAGGATACAAATTTCCTGGTTCTCAGTCTTCTGTTTGAGCCCAAGGCTGTAAGTAAATGAAACAGATCCAAGGTTTGATACTTTATCCATCATATCACAGATACTGCTATCTGCAATTTTACCTCTCACTTTCATGATTATATGAAGTTAATTTTATATAAAGAGTTTTGTAGTGCAGTGTGCTGGAGGTCATGGTTACAAAAGGCAATTCTCTATATTTGACTAGTTACATTATTTGCTTTGATGCAGTGTTCTGAGTAAGAATTTGTGCCTCCTGCTTGAGATCCTGCAACAGAGCCAAATTCCTGTATTTATCAAATGGCAATCTGTTAATGTGGAAAAGTATACCATTGTTATTCAGACTTGATTGCTGCGCCAAGCAGAAAAAATAAGCATGAACTTGAAAGGATCAAACCTTTTTAAAACACAAGTACAATCAATAATTTATTAACTTTACAAGAAAAATATAATGAAAATCTTGTTAAAATCTCTCTTGTTCAGGTAGGTGTCAAGATGTGACACCTACTATATTTCTTCCTCTGCTTAAAGACTTGATGCATGTTGGGTGGCTGCCATCTTGGATGACACTGGAGAATAAAGTGGAGGCATTCGCTACAGCTTGGTGTAACAAGCCAACCTGCTTCACCACAACTATGAGAGACTCATATTCTGTGTGGATCTGGTCCAGAGCGGGGTGTATAGTTCCAATCACAAAGGAAGCTTATCAAGTTTTTGAAGTGCATAACAGTCAAAATCATGGATTAGCACCTACTTTCATGGTGGGTCTTCGTCCAGCACTAAATACTGAAGAAGGGATATAAGGAGTAGGGCTAGCCAGAAAGCAAAAATTAATTTTCTTGCAGCGTCAATACTTTAAAAAATGTTTTTTATTATGTATTGGAATGGAAATGAGCTGTTCTGAAAATTATTATTATTATGGAGGAGGAAAATGATGGAGAGACCCATCCCAGAACAACCAATAACTTAGTGGTTAGAAGACTCATCTGACATTTGGTTGGGATGTGGGAAACCAGGTTTAGTTTTACCTTCACTGAATTGGACAGTCAATGGAGCTACATTTTGATGGGTGTAATATGCTCTTGCTTCCTCCGTTTTCTCTACAGTACCTTTTAATTAACAAATGGTATTCCTAGGTCTATGCTTGCTTCTGCTCATATAGTTGATGAAGTTGGAGCCCCAAGGCCATATGTAAACAAAACAGAGCCATTATTTGATAATCATAGAATCATATATAATTAGGGCTGGAAGAGACCTCAGCAGGTCATCTACTCCAACCCCCAAATGTTTTTTTTAATACTATTCTTTTAAAAAGCAGTAGACAAAATGGAGATTTGTGAAATGATGTGCAATTAACACAGAAATGATGCAATTCAAAAGGCTTTCAGAATTTATTACAAGTACTCTTGTATGGGGACCAGTACCCTTTAACATATTCATAAACTACTTGGATTCAGGTGTCAGAAGTAGACTGGCTAAGTTTGCAGATGACCCCAAATTATGGGAAAGCACGATCACACTAAAGGATAGGCTGGGGACTCAGGCTAACTTGGACAGGCTTGCAAAGTGGATGGATCAAAACCTGATAACTTCCAACAGAGAAATGCAAGGTGCTCCACCTTGGGAGAAAGAACCCACATCATACCTATAGGCTTGGCAGTGCTATACTCACTAGCACAATGACTGAAAGAGACTTGGAGGTCATGATTGACCACAAGATGAATAAGAATCACCAATGCAAAACCACAGCTGGCAAAGCAAGTAAGACCATGTGTAGACGAAATGAGGGGCATATGTGCACAACACTTTAAAAAGGGTTAAATGCTTTTACACTGCTTTAATGGTGTTGGTGTTTGCACGCAGCGGCAGTGTATTGCGCAGTAATTCCAGCCGCTGTAGCAAATTCGACTGCATAATGAGCCTTAAATGACTTGGGGTGCAGCAAACTAAAACTCCTCCAAGGAGAGGGGTCAAGACAGCAGGCCTTAGGAGGAGAGGCTGAGGCATGGGACTCTTCAGCTTAGAAAAATATAGGCTCAGGGGGAACTTGGTGGTAGCCTATAAGTATATCAGGATCTGGGAGAACGTCTGTTCACCAGGGCACCCCAAGGGAAGACAAGGTCCAGCGGTCATAAACTGCTGGAAGACCATTTTAGACTGGACATAAGGAAAAACGTCTTTATTGTCCAAGTCTCCAGAGTCTGGAATAGACTCCCCCCAGAAGTGGTGCAAGCACCTACTCTGGACACGTTCAAGAAGCATTTGGATGATTATCTTGCTGGGGTCATCTGATCCTAGCAGACTTCCTGCCCTTTGGGCAGGGGACTGGACCCAATGATCTCACAAGGTCACTTCCAGCCCTAATGTCGATAAAATCTACAAACAATAATGAA
Organism: Alligator sinensis; assembly: GCF_000455745.1. NCBI lineage: Eukaryota > Metazoa > Chordata > Crocodylia > Alligatoridae > Alligator > Alligator sinensis. Next base: position 63,311 of record NW_005843393.1, on the reverse strand, counting down.
TACCTGGATGATTTGTTGGCTCAGAGGATTATTAATTGTATTAGAGCTTTTACTTCTAAATCACTGGTTCTAGTCTTTCTCAGGCTGGTGGTGGGCAGCTGAAAGCAGGACTGTGTGGGAAATGGAGATTCTATTTTATTAAGCATTTTGAGACTTCTAAATTATGCTTTATTTTGTATCAAAACAAACATATATTTCAAAATTCTCTATGAAGACAAATTTTGACAAATTTCCATTGATGTGAAAATTTTAATTTGGTCAAAAATATTTAATTTTGAAACTAACATGTTGGTTTATATCTCATAATGCAGAATGTTTAAAAACTGAAATAAAAAAAATCAAAAAGTCTAATTCCAAAATTGTTGAGGGGATTATTTAGGACCCTTTTCCCCAAATTTTCTGCAAAACTAGAAATGTTACTAAAATCAGCACGATAGACCTACATTCTTCATGGATCAGGTGGAAGATGGTTCCATCAAAGTTTTTGCTCCATTGTCCATCACAGCTGGCACTGGCTGTCACACTTGTTGACAGTCTCATCATAAAGGTTAAAGATTGAATGTGTGTAAAGACTGGTAGTCCCTTCAGTGTAAAGCTGGGGAATATTAAAGGAAGCTAAGGATATTTTGGATGACTACTTTCTGTGCTGTATTTGTTCCATACAAACTGAAGAAGACTTGAGTTATTATAAATTTTAACAAAGCATTTTTCACCATGGTCATTTCAAGCAATACATGGTATTATGTACAAAATATAATTTTGCATACAATTAGTTAATACATTCAGAAAATTGAGATGCTATTTTATCTTCCCTTTTGGTTTTCAAAGAAATTAGAACTGGTAAATGGGGAATTTATCAATTGTTGTTGTAAGCACCAGTTTCTCATCAGAGGTCCATTTTCATTCCCTTATTTAACAAGCTAAATGATTTTCATGCTGAATATTGTGTTCATCGGATACAGCACACATACATCTCACAGCTGGTCTTCTTCATACTTCAACATGTTAATCAAATATAATCCTAGAAATGGTAATCTAATTATAGTCTTGCTTATACATACTGATAGCCCATAGAAGAAGATTAATCTGAATTAAATATCTGAAAGGAGGTACATTAGAATGATGAAAAGTGATACAATAGCCTTTACTGATAATTAAGAACATGAATGCTGTTTCAGGAGTAGAATTTTAAACAGTTCCAAATCAGAAATAAAATTGTTGCTGCCCACATTGAAACTACTCTTTTGTTTTTTGTCCACATCATACAGTATATGCCAATAGTATTATGTGCACAGATCAATTTGTTCCTTTATCCTTAAATGCATCATAATTGATTCCCACACAAACCTCAGTTTTGGAATGCTTTTTGTCTTTGCCATAGTAAGCTAGCCTGCCCATAGCCCATTGATAAAAACTTAGAAAGCAGTAGTGCATACATTTTAAATAGTGACAGAGCAACCCTTTTTTACAGTTTTAGAATTTTAAAATTTTTTTGGTTTAGTGAGATTATTTTTTTTCCTTTTATTTGTACTCTTGCTGCTGCTGTCAAACATTTCAACTACACCTTGGGTGCATCTACACATTCATTAATGCTCTTTAGCTACTGCACATTAAATGTAGTACCTCTAACGTAAGGTACTACATAACTTACAGCAAAAGCTTATAGCAAAAGCGCATGCTTTTTTAGTGATGCTTAATGTGTTGTAGCCTAATTTTACTGCACATTAGTGTATTAGCATGGTTTTTACCATGATGCTCTAATGTGTAGTAAAATAGGCTACTGCACGTTAAAGCTCACAGGTAGACACTCCCCTTGGGGACTAGCTTCCCTCAAAGAGTCTCTCTCCCAATTGTGAGGGGAGGAGGTAGAAGTCCAGTCTCTGTGGGTGTATCTACATTGCAATTAATGTGAAGTAATAAACTCCAGAGCTTATTGCTCCCAGACACACCATTTGAACATGTGCCCAGGACTGCAGCATGCTCAGCCAGGTCAGAGCAGCACTGGCTGGCAGGGGGCCTGAGAAGTCAGCCAGCCTGTCAGCCTGGGGCTGCCCCCCACCAGCTCAACGTGCTGCTGAGGGGCTGGCTGTGGCATGAGGATGCTCCAATGCAGGGCTAGCCAGTAGGCAGCCCCCATACTGAAGCACCCTTGTGCCGCAGCCAGCTGTGTCAGCATCTATATGTGTGCTGTTGTGGAGTAAAACACCCTGCAGCAGGATATTACTTGTATTTACAGGTACTATCCTACTGTGGAGTTAATTAGTTTACTCCAGCCTAGTAGCCCTGCACATGTAGACATATAATATTTACTGCAGAACGAATTAAGCTACTCAGTAGTAAACATCTCATGTAGACATGGCCTGTGAGTTCTATTTCTAGCTCTGCCCATGCCTCTTTCTTTCAGCTAGTTTTCTCATTGGCATAAACTGATCCACCTTAGTATTTTATGATGTGCCTTTGAAATTCTTCTTAAGTGCTTCATCTATAAAAGGAAGCAAAATTATAATTCCTTTGCCATGAATATTATGCACAAGACTTGCATGACAAAATGATTCCATGATTCATATATAACTCCAAAACACAGACAAAGCTTCATGGTATATTCAGGACAAATAAACACACTGAACTGAAGATTAAAAGAATGCTTTCATTGTTTAGTCTTCCTGGCTACATCTATATGCTTATGTATCCATAACCCAATCCAAACCTGGCTACATCTATAGTCTCACATACCCATATTTACTCTGTTATCATCCTAGTTCTTCAGTTCCTTCTTATCGTGCTCTGGAAGTCATGCCATTACCCGAAAGGAGCTATTTTGAAAGACATTGAGACTTGGTTCCAGCGACTTGAGTCTGAGATTCTTCTGTTGACTGCAATAGATTTACTCAATAACTTCAGCAGTGTAACTACTCCCAGAAGTAGACTATGAATTTTCTGAGTTTCTATGAATACTGGAGAACAGGTTGGCTTTACTTCCAATTACAGGCTTAAAGGCAGGACTGGATAATCTAAGGGTCTATCATATCTGTCTAGATCAGGGGTGGGAAATTATTTTGGCTGGAGGGCCTGGTGACCTGTCACAGGCCACATCCATCCCTCTCTCTTTCTGTCGCTCTCTTTCTGTCTCTCTCTTTATCTTCTCTTCCTCTCTCTTTGTCTCTGTTTCTCTATCTCCCGCCCTCCCTCCAGATCCTGGCCAGAACTGTAGTTCACCAGGAGACCCATCACTCAGCTGTGGATCCAGGGACAGGGGGCTCCTACCACAGTGGATGGGCAGTGGCATTAGTTGTACACGTGCATTGGTGTTAGCTGTGGGCACAGCCAGCAGGTTATGGAGCCCAGAAGCAGAATCTACTGGTGGTGTCCACAGCTGATGATGACGCTCACCCACTGCGACAGAAGTACCTGCCTGGTTCCACGGCTGATGGCAACAGCAGGTTCCAGGTCAGGTCTCTGGGTACGAGCTTCCATCACACCAGGAGGTCAGTGACGTCAGCTGTGGACGCTCCTGGCAGGTTCTGTGTCAGAGCTCTGAAACTTGCCAGCGGTGTCCAGAGCTGCTGCCTGCCTTCCTTGGTAGAAGCCCCCGCTCAAGTCCACAGCTGATGCTGTCACATCAAGAGCTGATGCTGCTGGGTGGAAGCAGTCCCTCCCACTTGCCCGGCATAATGGAAACAGTCCTACCTACCCACCTGGCATCACATGGTGGTCAGAGCTGGAGCCACTGGCTGCCTGCAAGCCAAATCCAGTGAGTTGGCAGGCACCTGCCCATAGGCCAGATCAAATCTGTTGGTGGGCCAGATTTGGCCCATAGGCCGTATTTTGATCACCTCTGGTTTAGAGACACCTATGTTATGCATTGCTATATCCTCAGAGAATCTCACAGATATTAAGTGCATCTCCACAGCATTTTTTTGAGGCAGGGAAATCTTATTATTCTGTTTTTATAAAGAGAGATAGAAGACACTTTTTCTGCCACCCTTCTTCCCACCAAGGAATAAAGACTACTTGTAGGCTGTTGATTACAGAATCCAGCCCTCTGCAATGATGTCTTGAATCCTTGTGTTTCACTGCAACCTGGGAATAATACCATGTTCATTTTTACCTCAGATAAGCTGACCTGCATCTGACACTGCTTTGCTTGGAGGTAGCAAATGGTATTTCATAGCCTCTTCTTCTATCTGGCTGCACTTTTGACTGTCAGGCTGCATGTTAAATCAGTTGCACGGTTCTCTTTCCAATTCACCGTGAAAAGAATATTCACTGCTTTGACCATGGGATATGTAATTTCATAAAGCTTGAGAGAGAAAACTATCTTGGTGTACCCTGCACTTCAATAGAAACACAGTCCATTAGAAATCAAATGTTTTGAGGTACATTCTTCCTTTCAGCACAGCAGCCTTAAATGTGTGATGATTATTGAACATATCCACTACATCTTTTTGTCTTAGAAGAATCTCAGATAGCACTAGACCTTTATTTAGTATTTCAATTCACTGAATATTTCAAATCAGAGAGGGAACAGATTAAATATATGAAGGCAGGTGTGGGTTCTCTATACAGAAATTAAAATTCTGGGTAGAGGTGATATCCTTTTATTAAACCAACTAGATATTGGTTTTCGAGCTGTTCGAGAAAATTATTCTGGCACACATCCAGGAGGGGCCAGCAGGGAAATGCATGCTCAGGGGCAACCAGCACGGGTTCATCAGCGGCAGGTCATGTCAGACCAACCTGGTGGCCTTCTACGATCAGGTCACTAAATCATTGGATGCAGGGGTAGCAGTGGATATAGTCTTCCTGGACTTCCGGAAGGCTTTCGACACTGTGTCTCACCCCGTTCTCATTAGGAAACTGGGGGACTGTGGCGTAGACACCCACACAGTCCAATGGGTCGCCAACTGGCTAGAGAGCCGCACCCAGAGGGTGGTAGTGGATGGGTCCTTCTTGGCCTGGAAGGACGTGGGCAGTGGGGTCCCGCAGGGCTTGGTCCTCGGGCCCGCCCTGTTCAACATCTTCATCAGTGATTTGGATGAGGGGGTGCAAAGCACCCTGTTCAAATTTGCTGATGACACCAAGATGTGGGGGGATGTGGGCACAATAGAAGGGAGCAACAGGCTACAGTCGGACCTTGACAGGCTACAAGGATGGGCGGAGGAGAACAGGATGGGGTTCAACACAGACAAGTACAAGGTGATGCACCTGGGGAGGAACAACCGGCACCATACCTACAGGCTGGGGAACTCCCCTCTTGTCAGCACGGAGGTGGAAAAGGATCTTGGAGTCATTATCGACTCCAAGATGAACATGGCTCGGCAGCGTGGGGAGGTGGCTAGGAAGGCCAACT
>NW_005843393.1:40594-57590 GCF_000455745.1 Alligator sinensis | reverse complement strand
AGGGGGTCGGACTAGATGATCTGCCCAGGTCCCTTCCGACCCTAGAAACTATGAAACTATATTTGCAAAAAAATGTTGTTATTTGCAAGCTTTCGGGCACACACTCTTCTTCAGGCACAGGAGAATACAGAGATAGTAAAATTTCTATGAATTTTCATTTCCACCAAGGAGAAATTTTACAATCTCTGCATTCCCCTATGTCTGAAGAAGGGTGTGCGCCCAAAAGCTTGCAAATAAAGAATGTTTTTAGCAAATATCTAGTTGGACCAATACAGCTATAACCTGTACCCCTGGTTCTCTCCACACACACACACACACACACACACACACTTTAAAAAAAAATATTTCAGGGAACAATTTATTGCCTGAGAAAGCACAAGATCTACTCCAGTTTCTGAGTGTTAGATACACAATGGATGAACTGGATTTTCTATTTTAACCTCATATATGCTTTTAAGTACCTGCCACATTTATACACATGAGGAAACACAAGAAAAACACAAATAATAAACAGAAACATTGTTCAGTTTTTTTTAATTTTAGTGTGCACACCACCACCTTAATGACTCGTTTATGGTTATTTAACATTTACATGGTTGCAAGTGCAAGAAACTGAGCAGGCTGGATACCTGTTGAAAACTATTGATGGTCCCAACCCTCAAAAATCTGCAGAACGGCAAGCAGTTACAGGTGACGGAGGCAAACTAGTACAAAGCATTGGAGACTGAGTGGACAGAAAAAGAAAATGTAAAATGTGAACAGTCCTGGAAAGTGACCACAGCTCTCCATCTGCTTAGTCATTATCAGACTGCACTTTGTTATATTTGATTTGGCCAAGGTGATGATTGTTGAAGACGAACTCAGAGGATGAAGTGATGGGTTTATGGAATTTTGGCTTAGAAATTGTTCCAAAGCATAAGGGCAGGAGCAAAATGAAGGAAAGCCTGAAAATGCATGCCAAAGCAGCCTGTGATTTGAGGCTCATAGGACTGTTGTAATGAATAGGAGTCATGGTTGTAAGCAGGAGTCAACTTTGTGATAAGATAGTGAAGTCCAGTGAGGCTGACATGTCCTAAATTTCAAAGCCCTTGACAATAAGTTTGGGAGTTATGATCACTCAGCTGAAAGCAGACCAGAGACTGTCTCCTTGTTCCAAGCATCATCTTCTTCAGTTGTACCTAGAAAGATATACATTTTTTAAAATCACTTTTTCATAGATTTCATAGACATTAGGGCTGGAAGGGACCTCGGAAGATCATCGAGTCCAGACCCCCGCCCGAAGGGCAGGAAGTCAGCAGGGATCATAGGATCCCAGCAAGATAAACATCCAAATTTCTCTTGAAGGAGTTCAAAATAGGTGCTTGAACCACCTCCAATGGCAGGCTATTCCAGACCTTGGTGGCTCAGACCTTAAAGAAATTCTTCCTTATGTCCAGCCTGAAACGGTCTTGCAGGATTTTCTAACCATTCGACCTTGTCATCCCTTGCGGGGCTCTGGTGAACAAACGTTCCTCCAGATCCTGGTGAACTCCCCTGATAAACTTATAGGTGGCCATCAGATCACCCCTGAGCCTGCGCTTTTCCAGGCTAAAGAGCCCCATAGCTCTCAGCCTGTCGTCGTAAGGTCTGTTTTCCTGACCTCCGATCATGCATGTGGCTCTTCTCTGCACTCTCTCAAGCTTCTCCGCATCCTTTTTGAATTGTGGAGCTCAAAACTGGACACAGTACTCCAGTTGCAGCCTCACCAAGGCCAAGTACAATGGGAGAATGATGTCCTGGGATTTGCTTGAGAAGCATCTATGGATGCAAGCCAGCGTTTTGCTCACTTTACTAGCCACAGCATCACATTGAAGGCTCATGTTCATCTTGTGATCAATCTTTCACTGCATTTCCTACTCATTCAAACACCATAGCCTGAGTCCCTTGAAACTGAGGCTAGATCCTCAGCAATTGTAAGTTGGCATCATCCCATCTTATTCAGTCAACTGACATTAATTTATACTAGCTGAAGAGCTGGCCCAGAGCTGCAGAAAATGAACAATGCAAACAGATTTCCTTCACTGCCCAGCATTTGTTGAGAGATCTTTGACAGAACATGTGCGATGGTGTTCGCCTCGGAGCTGAGCTTACAGTTGAGAGAGACTGTTGGTAACTCATGTTCAAGGTTAAACTGGGTAAAGCAAGCAGTGCATATTTTGGAATATCATGTTGATCAAAGACTTAAAAAACATCCTCATGAAAGACAACAATGAATTAACTTTAAACTTTTCATGTCAAAAAGTGGTATTTTCAAAGGAGAAAAATCAGAAGTTGTGCTGCTCACCTTACAGAACACATTGGGCACGTCTACACATCACCCTACATCACCGTAGCAATGCGCTAGATTGCTATATGACATGCTACGGCAACACAGCGATCACGTGAGTCTACATGTGACCAGCAGCTACTTGGCCATAGTGGCATGCTCCCCCATTTCAGTGTGCTGCTATGGCAAAGTAGCAGCTAAAACTAACCGTGTGCTGCGCATACAGCGCAGTATGGGCAGTTATTGCACCATGCTTTAGTGCATGGCGCAGTAACAATGGTGCAGTAACAATGTCACCATAGGGCAACATGTAGATGTGTCCACTGTGTACTTTTCCTTAGTCATTCTCTATGCACTAGCAGTAAAACATGGGCTGCTTTGGGAGGGATGGGGCATTAGCTTTATTAAAGTCAGTCACTTAACTGCCAGTCTTGCAACTAGCACTGATAGGAAAAAGTCCTTTACCAAAGTGAGATAGCCACCAACTCATCTTATATAATTTTGTTTCCACTCTAAAATATGTTATTCAGAATTTTTCCAATGTGTATGTATGGTTATGGATCTGTGATGTCTCTGTGATGCCTTTAAAAAAACAAACAAACAAAACGCCATATGGTGACAGCTTGACAGCTCATGCTTAACTACTTTTCCAGTAGTAGAGCTGGAAGTAGTTTCTCTGGAGGATGGAAAAGGAGGAAAACTATTATCCATTTCCTTTGGTGACACAGTTCACCCTTGCATACTTTAGTATCATCCTGGGCCCGTAAAGTCAAATAGATGCTCCTTTGCACCACATGAACTAGGTGTGAAGTCCAACAAGAAACTCCATTGCTGATGTGTCCACATCTTTTCACTGTCAAAGTGAAATCTTAGATACACCTAAGTACTGGGGTTGTGTTTGAGAGTGACACATTCTAACCTAACCTGTATTTCCAAATGAAATGTTAGGAGACTTAACTCTCTCTGATAGGGCCTCATTATACTTTACATTGCGAGCTGCACAAATGTTGATGGGTGTTATTGCTAGCTTGAGTTTGGAGCAGTCACACTTCAGGCCAGCAGGGGCCTGGAGGACTGACAGGTAAGAATATCAGCCCTCTGCCCCATTTTGAACTCCCCTTCCCCCTGCCCCAGTCCCCTGGGGCTCCCCTGATTCCCCCCACCCTACCCCTTGGGCTTCCCTTCTGCTGCTCAGGGTTCCCCCCCAACCCCCTCCCTCCCCACTTGGACATGCCCACACCATCTGGCCCAGGGGAGCAGGCAGGGAAGGGTTAACTTGCTTGCTCAGCTGCCGCTGCTGGGCTGCTGCTCTTCTCCAGGCTGAGCCTGCCCAGAGTATAGAGCAATGGAGGTGGCAGTGGCCTGGCCCTTCTCTGTCCCTGGCTCCCCCAGGACAGACATGGGCAGCCACAAGTAAGTGGAGGTGGGCAGGGAGTCAGCAAGCAGCAACCTGCAGGGCTGGGGAGGGGGGATCAGCAGGGCCGGATCCAGGCCACTGTGAGGGGGGAAAGGAAGGGGAGGCAAGAGGGGTGTTCACACTAAGGTGTAACCTAGAGTGGCTACACCTTACTGTAACATGGATCAAAGATAATCCTGTCCTAGAGGGGTGTAACTTTTAGCCGCCTAACAAGTGCTTCAAACTAGTTTCAGGTGTTATTGAGAGAACAATCCATGTGTCAAGAGCTCCAGGAGCTGCCCAAAATTACCAAGTAACAAGGGCCATAGATAATTGAAACCCAGTTCTCAGATTGCTGCAAGCTAGAATGCAGGCCTACAAACAGTTGCACAATTACCGTCCAAATCTCTCAACAAATGCTACACAAGGAAGGAGAGCTTTGTGTATCACTCATGTTCTGCATCCAACAAGTGTGACCCTCCAGAAGAATTTAGTAGAGATAGAGAAGGTACATAGATGGATAAAAGGATGATTAAGGTATAGAGAGGCTTCTTTACAAGAAGGGACTAAATAAACTTGAACCTCAGCTTAGAAAAAAAGGTGACCTATAGGAGACTTAGTTGAAATCTATAAAATAATGAATGGTTCAGAGAAAGTAAACAGAGATTTACTAGTTATATCTGTTACTATACTAGAGCTATGGGACATGAAGTTACAGGTGAAGAATGTAAACTAGCACAATACATTGAAGGCTGAGTGGACAGGAAAAGAAAACACAAAATATGAGCGGTCCTGAAAAATGATAGCTGCTCTCCATCTGCTTAGCCATTATCAGACTGCAGTTTACTATATTTGATTTGGCCAAGGTGATGATTGTTGAGGATAAACTTGGAGGATGAGGAGGTGGTGGGTACAAGTTTAAAACAAACAAAAGGAAGTATTTTTTACAGAGTACATCATTTGCCTTGTGGAACTAATTATCACAAGATGTTAAGAGGGAGGGGATGACCTTTTTGGCAGATGTACCACTAAGCCCCCTGCCCTCCCTCAGTATTGCTCCCATCCCTTTCCCCTGCCTGATCTGCTGCTCTACTGCCCTGTGCTCCCTTCCCTAGCTGCCACTCTGCTTTTCTCCCTGCCCTGTTGCTGTGTTCCCTGATCCTTCCCCATTCAGCCACATGCCACAAAGAGCCTGGTTGCACCATTTATGGCATGCATGCCATAGCTTGGCCACCCTGCAATAAATTGTTCTGCCTCCCCTATATACCATGTGCCACACAGAGGCTACCTGAACTACTTGTGCAGCTTGGCTACCCCTGTTCTAGAGGGTAACGGTTTAACCAGGTTCAAAAGAGGATTGGACAGTTTCATGCAGGATAACTTCAGCAATGGGCATTAAACATGAGCTGATAACCAATTACACCAGGAGGGGTATATCCCATTATTAAGCACCTAAATCGTGTTGTCTCCCAGTAAGTATAAACATTTGGGGCCAAATTCAGATCACTTTTGCACTGGAGTAAGTCCATGGGAGCTCCCTCTTGCCCTTCCTTCTTACTGCTGGAGGCAAGCAGACTATTTTGATGCCTGCACGCAGAGGCATTGGGTGAAGTCCGTATCAGTGACAAGGTAAAGGAATACTCTGTTTTACTAAATAGACAGCAAATGTTTTTCTTTCCCCAATTCTTTCCTGCCATTTAGAACTTGAGCCAAAAGCTTGGGCATGAGATTGCAGAATTTCACCTAGCCACTAAAAACAAACCCTTTAACTTACAACCAAGTTGTAAATAGAGGCTGTGGGCTTTGAAATCAACTCCTAAATTAGTCCACTTACAAGACTGAAGTGTATACATTTAAAGAGGCCTGGCCTGCTGTGTTTAATTTTTAGGATGACAAAATATAGACTGGAAATGATTCTTCCATGATCTTCCTCTGCTTTCAAAAAGACAGTAGCAAACGTCATTAAACGTGGAGACTGGTTTGGAGTATGGTTAGATAGACAAATAAAATGCGTCTGGATTCTGTGCTATAGAAAGATGAATAAGGCCATGGACATCCTGAAGAAAAGATGTGCCATCCCTGATATGGCCTTGTACGAGCTGCCAAAAGTACTGTTTTAATTGCATCTGGCTTTTATTCATCAGAGAGGTTAAAAATAAAATTCTCTACAGCTTTTCTGCTGTAAACAATATAGTGATCATATTCCCAGACAGAAGAGGTATATTTATCCACACAGTCTGCATCAGATTTGCAACAGCATTCTAGTATATGGATATCTATCTTGCACAGCTGTTTCCATGACACTAGCCAGCAGAAGGTTGTGTTCTGATGGAGATAATAAAGTAGCCTTTTTTCATGGAGTACCTTGCTATCTGAATGACTCCTAAAGAATTTCTTTCCAAGGCTAATTCTACAGCCTTTTGATGTTGATCCAGAGATGGATATTGAAAATGTATGTTGATCCAATCAAATTATTTTGATTTAAAGAGAAGTCAGAAACTATTTATAACAAAAGATATTTTTCCACTCTGGTCCTGTAAGGTGATATGTTGCCTTCAATTCCTACTGAAATTAATAGAAAGGAAGAGCTCCGTCAGCACCTGGTACAATTTGGCCATTATTTTGTGAGAGTTGAAGTAGAAAGTAGCAAGACACTGAAGTTTTGATATCTGCTGGAAAATGAGCTGTTTTGACATAAATCATCCATATGGACTAAGCATGGTGTGTTATTTAAAAAAAATAAAGTGTGTCCTTGAGGTTTTATTTTTAATCATGATAATACAGCTTAGGAGAAGCATATGTTTAGAAAGAAAAATCAAGGCATAGGTGTCAAATCTGTTTCTACAATTTCTGCTTAAGCAGTGGCCAGACTTAACAATTTGATGCACTGTAAGTAATGTCTCACAGCAGCCCCCAGTTCTGTTCCAGCAGGGCACAGTTCCAGAAACCCTTACTCACAATAATAGTCCCAGTAAAAAGAGTGACTAAGGAGTTTGCATGAAGGAGGATTAGCAGAACTGTGCCCTAAAAGTATAGCAAAGCCCAAATAATGTGTGAGAATAGCAAAAATATGTACGCAGAATTTTCACATATTAGTCACATAAAAAGTTTCAACATTGTCATAATGTCATCCTTTCAGTCAATCGCTCTTTGCTTTTCTGACTTCTAACAGGAGCAGCAACAAAACACTGACATGATAAAATGAAATAGAAAGAGAGAGAGATGCACAGACACATCATATTTGGAAGAAGATATTGAGTGGCTGCTGCCCAATGAGGATATCTGTATGCTTATTCAACAGCCTTAGAGCTGAAAATGAACATGGCATTATTGACAAAAATATATTCTGTTGGGGGGAAAAAAAAAATCTCCTGGAGAACATCTTGGGTTCAATTTTAAACTTGGGTAGGAATAACTATTAAAAATAAGTTGATCTATGTCTCAATTCTCATTAGCAGCTATACACTGCCAGATCTGTATGTTTCTAACAAGTGGTCACACTTACAACTCTGCATCCCTCTCTTTATGTATATTTGCTTCTATCTCATATGCTTGCCTGTTTTAAAATAGATTTCCTAGCAGTTTCTTTACTGAATATACGATGCCTTCATGGTAACTAGGATTTGTGTTCTGTGCTCATCTTTGGCTGAAACTAGGCTGCAAACATCCAAAGTAACATTTATGACTAGGAAATAGGAACCACCAGAAATGCATATCTAGCATCTATCTGTCACAGATACTTGTAGAGCACTTCTGTCAAACTTATCCCGTTTTGCAGGATGGATCCAGACCAAGGGGTTCCTCATTGACTGGATCTAGGTATAATGGGGTGAGCAGTGGTGGCAATGTGAAAGTTAACAAAACTGTCTCTTGTCTCCCTACTGCCAACACATATTCTCAATGGGGGCACTGGAGCCTGGCAGGTTCTATCCCCACTTGGACTGGGAATCTGGGGATCAGGGCATCAGGGAGCCCTGTGGGTGACATCCTGTCCACAGGCTGCATATCTGACACCCCTAATTTACAGTAGCTGTTTTGCATGGTATTATGTTTCAGCTACCACCTCTGTGATGATTCCTCCTTTTACCCCCCGTTTCTTTTTCTGTGTCTGGTCTGGCATTGCCACCTTACTCTTTTATCTCCTACAAGATATTTTGTCCTGTTATATACGATATATTAAGACCTGTTGTCTTTCCTCCCTAGTGCAGTGGGGCTGGACCGGATGATCTTGCGAGGGCCCTTCCAGCCCCTTACGATCTATGAATCTATGAAACTCCACTCTCTCTCTGTCACGTCCCAGCTGTAGTTGCCATATTTAATTCTTCTCACTACTCCAACCCCATAACTAGGGTATTCAATCCTGCTGCTCCTTCCTGTTTAACATTTCCAAAATGTATCATTTCTTTCCCATCCTCCCTGGTATGAAATCCTTGGCAATCTCTTGCCATGTCAGTTGATAACCTGGCCTCCTTGCTGCTTATCATTTTTGTCAAATTAAAATTCATCCACTTTCCCTCTTGCTCTAAACATTTCAGCCCTTTCCTCAAACTCCTTCACTCTCTTTCTGATTTTAACATACCCAGTTCCTCAGGTTCAAGGTTGCGCTCGATGGTCTCATTCCCTCCTTCTTTACTCCCAACTGTTCTTTCATCTCCTTTTCTCCTAACTGGCCTCTTCTCCCTCATACCAGACCTTATATTTAGAACAGATCCCTACTACTCAATTGCAAAATACTCTCCTCCCTCGCTCCATCATTAATGATAACTAGTTCTGAAATTTTTTGTAGGCTCACCTCATCACTCTTCTTCCCAAACATAGAGGGCCAGCATTAGCCCCAGGAACAGGATGCCAGGAAGTGTGTCATACTTTTACGACTCCTTTAAAACAGGAATTTGTCCTGAAAAAAATTAGATGAAAATCCAGCCAGGGTTCCACACCCCTCCTGACAGTAAAGCTCTCAAGGAAATCCAAGAAAGTCCAATCCACAGTGTATGTGTGTGCATACATGCATGCTCATTCTCTCTTTTGGTATTTAATAGTATTGTAGACTGCTTTGCCTATATTGAGCTCTAAGTTGATTTATACCTTTCTTTCTAATCCAACCCTGGCCAAAAATTTATCATCTTATTTTCTGAAAGAAATAACTCTTTGAAGTGAGATTTTTGCATTTTTAAAAATACAGTAAAAGCTCTGTTATCTGGCACCCCCTGGGAATGGACAATGCTGGTTAATCAAATATTCCAGTTAATCAAATGTGCACCATCTGGTGCACTCCCCAGCATCAGTGTATGGGGGGACAGGAAGGGGGGCCCTGCGCAGGCTGCTTTGCCCTGGGCCATGGGCTGAAGAAGTGGCAAGAACTCTGCTCGCGGTGGCACCTGAAACCTGGAAGTGGTACTTCCAGTTTCGCTTTTGCCACATCCCTCGGATGCTGGTTAATAGAGATTTCCAGCTAATAAAGTGCCGGTTAACACAGCTTTTGCTGTATATGTAATCTTTGACACAGGGATAAAGATTCTGCCAAGTTGGATTGGCTGCTTTCCAGTTACTGGAGCATGAAACTATAATAAACATCCATACTATTTGCTCCTATGGGCTGCGTATGACTGTAGCTCAGTGATACGACTTATCTGTATATATTGTAACATTTTTCAGTTAGCCCTGAAGCCTTTTTTGGCATGTGGCAGGCCTCTCAGTGGAGACAGTCATATAACAAACTGGCTTGTTGCCTGCCACATGGGCTGTGGCATATCTAAGTAGGCAAACCAGAATGTGAAACGCCTTGGATCTCACTGTGAATTGTCCTGTGTCCCCCAATAAGCTGGCATACTTTCTTCCATTTTCATAAGCAGTTCTCTTTTATGGGCACTCTCTGAGACATGGGATTAGATAATTGGTATATGGCAGCATAGGTTCATTGAAGGAAAACATGGCATGGTGAGCTAAACCAGCTGAGGTACCATTTATTTGTTTTTTGGTAAAAGCATTTTTTAAAATAGTCTCAAGGGTAGTTTCTCCTCTCTCATTGTGACCAGATTTAGCAAATGTTACAAAAAAAAAGTACATTCTTTTAGCCTGGATCTCACTCAACAGTGCTACTCGACCCATCTACAGCCCCACACAAACATGTCAACACCCTTCAAGGCTACAAGCAGGTAGCATACAAGCGCATGTCATGGCAGTACAATGAAACTAGGAGCAATGGAGAGACCCTTTGCTCCTACCATTTGGGCAGTATGTGCATGTGTTTAAAATGGAATCATCAGCAGGTCGAATGAAGGGTCTTTCTATGCTGCTCCAGACCCTCGAGGCATTTTCTCAGTATGTACCATGACATCTTGATAGTATCCTGTGGACTCCCACAGGCCATCACAGGCTTACTATCTCTTATGAGCCAACTACAGCTTTTCTTACGTTGGGGAAGTAGTATAGAGAACTAATTGATTTTAACCCCCTATTGTTAAAATCAATTATTGTTAAAATCATAACCCCCATGTATTTTAACCCCCTGTCAACAGGAAGCCTTTTTCTCCCCTGCTGTGCAGCGTGGCTGGTCAATTAAAGTAATGTAAAGTAAGCTAAAAATGCATTCTGGAAGGCCACCAGTCTAGGAATGAATTTCTTTAAAAAGAGAGTTTACATATTAGAACCAATGATGCTATACATACCATGCTGGTTGCTATGGTAACTACTCTTTCTACTTGAATAGCAAAATCAACAATTGCCCAAATCCTCCTCTGTGTGTTGAGACTTTATGGCTTTTAACTGCACCAGAGACCCATCTTCTTCCTGTGTATCAGAGGGGGGAAAAAAGTAACAAATCACAAAAATGGGTGATTTGTTAGTTCCACTCATAATACATCCTATCCCAAGATGATGCCTAAATCTCTCTCACAGTTTTGAATAGCAGTGTCGCTTACTTCGTTTTATTTTATGGAAGGAAATCCCATTCTCTTAGGACTAGCTGCATTGCAGTAAATCATGAACTGACTCTACACCAGTCAGAATTGCTGATATCAGTAAGCTGTTGTGGTCTCTAGTCCAGACCTGGGACTTCCTGATTCTCTTTCCAAGCACTTGAATTTGAAGAGAGTTAAAGCAATTTGAGTTATAGAATTTGGTTACCTGGATTTTTACTTGAAGATGCAACCATTTATCATTCCAGAACATTGTCTTCTGCAGGAAGGTTTTTCATTTCATTTAGGACAAGTTCTCTGTTGGTCTATATAATTCTATAAATACTACCAAACACCTTGGGCTCAGCTCATCCTTTACTGGGGAAAATATGTAGGTAACTATATTTTAATATCACCCATTGCTGATGTCACAAAAGACATCATTCAGAATAGGCTGTGTTGATTTTTTCTTGTTGCTTCTTACATGAGAAAGTGGTTGCAGCTGAAGTTTAACCATTTCCATTAGTGAAAGACATTCTGTGTCTCATTGAACTAAATCCTACAGACTTCAATGAGATCAAACCCACTTTTTAACATATTTTAAGGAGTGAGACGTTGACTGAAAAGAAGAGCTGTAGTACCCATTTTAGGAAGAAACATGAAACACATTTCAGGCTACCCATTCAGGCTGTAAGACAAATCCCTCTTGGAGTGCCTTCAGTAATACTTCCCATCGATCTCACTGCTCTTTCCATTTGCTACCATTTAAAACATCTCCTTTCTCCTTTTGTGATAATATCCCCCTACTAATCGCAACAAGATCTGAGTCATGAAACTCAGATGTGTTGAGACCATGATCCTGTTCTATAAAAATATACTATTCCATTTAATTATGCTACATAAGGTATAAAAATTAATAATGAATGGTAATAATCACATCATTTTTCAGAGCACTGGTGGCATTAGGGCATGTCTACATGTCTTTGTACAATGATGTTGCTACAACGGTATGGGCAGTTACTGTGCCATGCATGCAGCGCATGGTTAGATTTTGCTGCTACATCACCATAGCAGTGAGCTATATTCGGGTAGCACACTGCTATGGCGACATGGCTGGGGATCATGTGTAGACCCATGTGATCGCTATGTCACCATAGCACACTGAATGGAAATGTAGCTAGGATGGTCCAGGAATTATTTGAGAGGCAATTAGGGTGATTCTTTTTATTGGAACATCTGCATAATTGGGATGGAGTTAGCGAAGCTTTTGAATGCAAGACATTTTTCATCAGGTCAAAAGAGTGAATGTCTTGCATTTGACTGCTTGTCTACCTTCATCCCAACACTGTAGTCAATCCAGTAAAAGATATCAGTCTCAGAACACTGGCTCAAATGCTGCCCTTAGACCTGAAACAGGCAATTTTCTATGAACAGAAAGTGTAGGTGGAGGAATCATATTTTCCATTTCTTTTGGACACTACAAAGGGTTTCTATTTGGGAGAAGGGGCAATGAGGGCAGTCAGCTGGATGGCCAACTGGGTGGGTTATAAACTGTCTCCCTTCCAGCACTGTGGAGAATCTCCAGGAAATATAATCTGGGCCACAACTGCATTATCTTTCATCCATGGAACTTCAGGAGCCTATTATTTCAGCACCCATGTGGAGGGAGGCTGAAGTATTCAGGACTGGGTTCTTCAGTATTCAGTAGGTCAAAACTTACAGGCCAGAAATCAACTCTGATGTCCTTTGTCACACAGGCCTTACTGATGTCTCACGCTACCCATTAAAAAGAAACTAAGGGTCTCTCTTGTGAATTTAGCCACCACTGAAGCGTTGTTCCTGCTTTCTCTTCCTAATCATCAAGGATCTTGACAGGACTTTACAAATACATCTGGTGATCAGCATGGGGGAGAAGGGGGAGGGCAGATTGGGTTCACAAAGAACAAGATTGAGGGGATAACTTCCCTTCTTCAGTAATTGGATGATGGATCCAAAGATTTTGAAAAACTCCTGTCACTTATAATTTTGGGTTTCCAGGCTTTGAGGTACTATGCATCATAATTTCCTTATTAATCAACATCCTTTTGTTAAAAGCATCTCTCCCTGAAATACTGGAACCCACAAAATTTAACCCCAGCTTCCTGGAAGACTCTCTCAAGGAACTCCCCTGACATGTTAGCATCAACTCTTGTTTTTCAGGGCTTGGTGGCAGTCCCCCAGCGTGCTTTGAGATTGTTTCTTTACTAAACTTGTCAGCTTCTGGAACAGCAGTGCAGTGAAAAATGCATACGAATGAAGCCCCTGACACAAATTTTATAAGGTTGACATGAAGCAAGCAATGGCTGGAATGTAAGAATATATCTGCTCCTAGATACCTGGCAGTAATTGAGGCTTTGATGGAGAAATGTGTTACTTTAGCTGCTCACTGCAGAACCTGTTTGCCTGCTTGAAATTCATAGAAATTCCTATTATTGAGTCGGTTTATTGTAGCTGATGAAAATGGTACCATTTCTCTCTTTGACCTGCTTCTGCCATCTGCCTTTTATTTATCCAAAGACCTTCGCTCATTTTTACTTTGATTGTTGACAAACGTATGCTTTCCGAAGTAGGCATTTGTAGCATATGGATGACTCTGTTTTCCACTTGAACCCTAAATAATCAGGGGCAAACAGAGTTACTACAGAGTAATTTGGCTTCAATTTTACTCTCTAGTAATTTTGCTGTGTAGGAATAATTTGGATATGTGACCAGTTTTGCACAGTTGGCTATCCTCAGTTTGCCACTTGGGGGTAGAAGAGCTGGTTTGCATTAAGGAAATATCCCTGCTGGGTTAAGACCTTGCAAAAGAAAGACACATGACTGATGGGCCAAATTACACCAATGTAACTTGCACAAATATATAGCTAATTTTCCTTTCGAAGGGTATCTTTATGCCAGAGCACAGTGCCTTGTATCAATATAATGCTGTGCATTATTTTTCTGCTTCATTTTACTAGGAAGTTAAGTTCATTTGCTCCATAGCAAATGTGTGTTAGAACCCCTAGCTTTTCCCCAAATCTTGTATCTCAGCAAGCTGAGTTGTCTCCTCCAGTACCAAAGACAAGACGATTTTTTAACTTGTCCCACAGAGAATCGCTGTCAAGCTGCCAGCATATTGCTGAAACAGTTAGAAGCTGAAAAGCATATCCTCAAGGCATTTATACAACGGCCAGAAGGAAGGGACTTGAATTAAATACCCTTGCAGAAGTCTTATTTTTTGACTGGCCTATCTTGAATGGGGTTGGATGCTCTACAGTCAAGGAAAGCAGTGCATTGGTTTAGAAAATCAACATTTACCTTAAATACTTTTCACCATAAAATAAATGCTGTTCAGTGCAGCAGTTACTAGGGAAACAGTAGATATAAAACACTCAGCAACAATGGTAATAATGAACTGGTTAGGTTATAGCATTATACTGTTATAGAAATAAGAGCAAGGCACATATAGAATACTGGATATACTTGAATCCACTGGAATCCAATCCTCCTCTGAAGTGCTCACTGGCTGCAATGACTTCATAAGCATATGGTTCATCGCTTACTTGAAAATGCTTTGACTATGTAAAGTAGTTAGAGATACTTGCATACTTGGTCTACTTTACTGTTTAAGATGCAAAATAAGCTAGTCAAAGATGATGGAATCCTGTAGTGATGTCTGATAGTTCCCTCATAGCATAACTTGTTTTAGCCACCCCATTAGCCAGTTCCTACTTTATAATTTTTGTACTAATTCCTATCTTCTCCAGTTTTGGTAATTTTTTTCCATGGGGCACTGCATCAAATGTTTCAATGAAGTTTTCAAACAGCTTATACCTACTGCATTTTCCTTAGCTAGAAAATATGTTATCTTGTCAAAGAAAGCCAGCTCATTACCTTCGACAAATCCATATTGAAATTTATTGCATATATATATTTCATGGCTTTAAATTACTGTTTCCTTTAGGATGTATACTAAAACCTTGTGTGCTGTTGAAGTCAGTCTGTAAATTACTTGGAATAATTTCCACCTGTTCCCACCCATCCCTTCTCTCCCTTAAAATAAAGGTAATATATTAGCTATTCTCCAATTACATGATACCAGTCCTGATCTGATAAATACATTAAACATCCTGTCTACCAGACATGTGATTTCATGTGTTACTTCTGTCTGGCATAGACATCACCTAACTCCCCCATTCTTCAGTCATCCTGACTTTGACAACCAAAGCCAAGTATGCATTTAGCTTTGCACCACACCTAGACTAATTTTAAATCTCTGCCTCCTTTTTACTGTATAGCAACCCCCTTTCTTTATTTCTTGTTCTGTTTAGAAGAAACAGAAAATGAAGAGCCTTGTGGGTTAGAGAAGACTTGCTCTTTGTTATAATTTCCTTTGCAATTCAGCCTGACTATTGGTAATTCTTACTTTATCCCTATACTACCTGACTGCTGTAGCTTCCTTTTAATAATCAACCCCTTTTTCCCATTGCTTGTAGGCACTCTACATACCCATAACCTCCTGTTTCATGAAGTTATTCATTTGGTTTGGTTTAGAGCCGTTCCCCACAAGCTTTTACCATTGCTTAATATGAATGTTGCTGGCATACTTTGCACATGTATCACTGCATTTAAGCAGAACTTACTCACCTGATCTAAGGTTACTTTCTATAACTTCTTCTATGGTCCCCTCAATGAAGTCTAAAATAGGATCACTTCTTGTTGGCTCTGTAACTTTTTTGTCTGCTGTCAGCTGCTGCATTCAGGAATAGGGATTTAAAGATGCAGAATGCATGGAACAATTATCTCCATGCACAGCCCTTCAAGTGCACATAATGATCTTTGCAGACATTCTGAAACAGATGACAGAGAGTTCCATTTCTATTTTCTGGCAATTATATCAGCAGAACATATTTTATAGAGTTGCAGAGATCTTTGTATTTGTTTGTATTCAGCAGTCTAAGCAAAGCATCTCAGGAAAAAAATACAATATTAGGCAGATTCAGCTGGTGCCAGAAGCAAGGGGTAGGAAAAACGTCACAATTATTCAGCAAGTCATGGAGTTATACAGAAAGAGCATAATTAGTTAGATAAATTGAGGTTACTGGAGTTGCGGGTATCCTTATCATACTTAAACCTAGATTAAATTATGTGACTAGCCCATGTCCCTACCCCTTCCCAAATATAGTATTGAATCTGCCATACTGGGGCAATATGTGGATCAATTACTGATTTATATTCATTTCAACTAAATAATTTGATTGAATTACTCATCCTTCATGTGTTACTTGTTTTACACTGTGGGGACTTTGGAGCAAGGACTGTGGTCAAGACTTTCAAAGCTGATGAAGAGATGTAGATGCACAGGGTTGGATTTTCAAAAATACCTCACTGGTTTTGGAGCACATGTCCTAATAGAAAGATTTTTACTGGCACTTGTAGTCTTAAAGTCACTGAGATGCTTCCAAATCTCACCCACAACACCCATTAATTTTAGTCCCTGTTCGATGTCTAAATTCCTTTGTGAATTCTAAAGTCCTTAATTTCTTACTTTTTTAGTATGTAGACAATGCATTACACATAGTAAGTATTGTGCATAACGCATTGCGAGCGAGTCTAATAGTAATACAGGCAGTCCTTGGACTTACGACACAATTGTTCCTGAAAACTACGTCTTAAATCGAAACGTTGCAACTTAGAACCAATTTTCTCATAAGGAACAATGTTATAAATGGGGGATTGGTTCCTGAACCAAGGCCCAATACCTTATTTTCACTAAACATACCCCAGGATTTTGTACTTGATCAATTATAGATGAGTAATATAGCTACCTTAATGTATTTATATTGTAAATAGCAACCACATGGATTTGGAAGGACTTCTTTGAGGTGACTTTGCTGGACTTTTGAAAGGCTCTTGGTTGGACTTTTTGAAGAGTTCTTGGCTGGCGTCTTCTCAGGAGTCTTCGCTGCAGGTTTTTCTGGAGTCTTGTCTGCTTTCTTAAAGAAAGCGTCCAAGGAAGTTTGGACAGATGTTCTCCAGGGAGATGAGCAACGCAGTAAACTTGTTTGCTGGTATGGCATCGCATGAGATCAAGCGTTGTAAAGTCAAAACTGACATCAGAAAGTTGAAACAGGGTGTCAATTTATAAACATTGTAAGTGTGAAATGTTGCAACGTGAAACATTTTAAGTTGAGGACTCCCTGTACTAGCACAGAAGACCAGGGAAAGTCTGAGGCTGTGTTCATGGCTAAGGCTGGAAGGGCTTATACAAGTTATACCAACTTGTATAAGCCCCCCAGGGAGCCTCGCGACCGGAGCCGCGCGAACAGGCTGCGCAAACAGGCACGCTTCTCTGCCGGCGCGTGAGTTAGCGCGGAGTTC
>NW_005843393.1:23452-37254 GCF_000455745.1 Alligator sinensis | reverse complement strand
ACTTGGGGGTCATCATTGACCACAAGATGAACATGGGCCTGCAATGCGATGCGGCGGCTAGTAAAGCGACCAAAACGCTGGCTTGCATCCATAGATGCTTCTCAAGCAAATCCCGGGACGTCATTCTCCCCCTGTACTCGGCCTTAGTGAGGCCACAGCTGGAGTACTGTGTCCAGTTTTGGGCTCCACAATTCAAAAAGGATGTGGAGAAGCTTAAGAGAGTCCAGAGAAGAGCCACGCGCATGATCAGAGGTCAGGGAAGCAGACCCTACGATGACAGGCTGAGAGCCCTGGGGCTCTTTAGCCTGAAAAAGCGCAGGCTCAGGGGTGATCTGATGGCCACCTACAAGTTTATCAGGGGTGACCACCAGCATCTGGAGGAATGTTTGTTCACCAGAGCGCCCCAAGGGATGATGAGGACGAATGGTCACAAACTACTTCAAGATCGTTTCAGGCTGGACATAAGGAAGAACTTCTTTACTGTCCAAGCCCCCAAGGTCTGGAACAGCCTGCCACCGGAGGTGGTTCAAGCGCCTTCATTGAACACCTTCACGATGAAACTGGATGCTTAACTTGCTGGGATCCTATGACCCCAGCTGACTTCCTGCCCTTTGGGCGGGGGGCTGGACTCGATGATCTTCCGAGGTCCCTTCCAGCCCTGATGTCTATGAAATCTATGAAGTTCTCATGTTGGGCATCTCAAAAATCATGCTCCGAGTCTCCTTGATCTTTCTCAACAAATAATCTTTTGGTGTACACCACAATTCATTTGTAAAAGGGATATATATGGGACATTTGAAATCATGTCTCATTTCCTTCTGACATGAAAATTGGGGCTAAGGCCTTAGTTATACATTATTGTTTTCAAGCAATAACCTTCGTTACACACATTTTATATGCATCATCCATATAGGTTTTTACTAGATGTGAGAAACAAGTGACCAGTTCACAACACACCCACCTTTTAGAGAATGTCAGGTGTAGATCTGAAAAAAGGTTGCCTTTGCCCATCTGAAGTTCATACAATTATTTTGTTGCATGTCCCCAAAAAAGATTCAGGGATGTTGTAAACTATCTACTTCCTAAACTAAGCGGAGTGAATTCTAGGGACTTGTGAAACACTTTTACAATCTCATCCTGAGGCAATAGGCAGGAATAATGTGGCACATAATGAACCTGCCCACTGATAGGGGTAACCTGAAGTTAAGTGTGCTGAGCAGGATGACTCATCCATATACGAGTTCAGCACCTGATGTCTGCTGCAAGCTGGTGTTTAAACAACGTGCTCATTCACTTTGCCTCACAATGTTCCATCTTCTCCTGATTGTGTGCAGCCCTGTCTTTGCCATGTTCAGCTGGCTGGCAAATTACATCCTGATTAGGCTGGCAGCCTCCTCTTTTGTTCTTCCTTGATCTGTTACAAGTTCAGTAAGGCATCAGAAATGTAAAGGAGCTAGAAAAAGGTTCTTATCTGGGCTATTCAAGGGTAGGGTGCCCATCACAGAGGACAGTCCAGTTGTCCTCTATTAATACAAGAACTGGACAACTTTATGTCCTCTATTTTTCTCTTAAAGAAAAAAATAGAGGACACAAAGGCGTTGGGTTTTGTATCAATAGAGGACAGAGTAGCAGAAAACTGGAATGTCCTCTATGATGACCACCCTATTCAAGGGCCACTTAAGGGCCACTTGCAATAGAAATCCAACCTGGGTGAGTGTTATGAAATTAGTTATACCACTATTGTGGTTGTGGAATCTCCATCCTTGGAGGTTTTTAAGACCCAGCTAGAGAAAGCCTTGGCTGGGGGGATCTATTTGGGGATGATCCAGCTTTGAGCAGGGGGTTGGACTAGACAAACTCCTGATATCCCTTCCACCTCTAATTTTCTATGATTTTATGATCTACTATGGTTTATGAAATTAGGGTACACAAAACAGACAGTGTCCTGCTCTGTCCTGTATATGTACATATACATATAATATGCGGTATATATAGGTGGCATAAACAAAACACACACTGTTTTACTTTTCTGAAGATCAGTGGCAATGTAGAGTTTCAGGTGTGTACTTCTCCTATCCAGCACCAGTCTGCATATAAGCCACTCCCAAGTTACTACTGTGCTGATTAACACCTTGCATTCTGTTAAATCAAGGCTCTTTTGAAATTACTTCAGAGTACCCATTGAAAAGTGAGGGTTAGAAAGAAAAAAAAAACAGTTCATCAGTTCATTACTATACTATGTAGTATTTTCTGAAATTCTCACTTTTGTTCTCCCCTAAAATTCTTCTCTGATTTAATAAGATGTCTCATGATTTCTTTTTTGTACTACAAGTTACATTTTTCTTTCAGAGGTAATTGTTAGTTGTACAATTTCCTAGATTACATATATCTTGTATATGAGGTTTCCAAATATCTTGAAGGATCTCTCTCTGGGTGTAATACATAATCTACATATACATTAGCATATGATTTATCATCCCAGCAGGTTTCAGTTATGCCAGTTGTAAGTTCCCATCATTACCATTTCATCTACTTTTCTTAATTCCCTTGTTCCTTTTATTGGTGTATTAATGTTTTCCCCATCTTTCATCTTCTTTTTCAGAATAACTTCTTTTCTGTAATGATCTGTAGGCTGGAAGCATGTGACAGTATACTGAATTAGGATAAAGACTCTTCCTTTCTCTCATGTCTTTCAAGATTTTCAGATGAGGATGTTGATAACAACTCTTTTCCTCTTTAACTAGTCATGAGTCTGATGTCATGAATGTTTCCACACTGAGACATTTGCTGGTTGTTTTGTAAATTATCTCCTTTTTCAGTAGTAGTTTCTGGCATCCTCGCAAGAATTACTCCCATGTGGAAAAGTGGATTCATTGCTCTTCCATTGTGTAGACCCACATTTGTCTACACAAGCAGAACTAGTAGACAGTTCATATACCTAAACCAGCCTTGATGTTCCTTACCTCTACACTGCTTTCTCCACATGCAACTGTAGCCCTGACATGTGTTTTGAAGGGGATCTGTCCATCTACCCCAGTAGTCCCTTGCCTGGTCTCACTCTTTACATTTTCCTGCCACGTCTTTGATGCTGGCAGGGGAAGGGGGAGTGTTTGTTTTTCTTATGGGAGGAGTCTCCATGGGTCAGTGAATGCTTGAAAAGACAAGCAAATCTATCCATCTGCTGCCCTGGGGTTTCCCTTCTTCAAGCTCCTGTTTCATCAAGGAGACACCATTGTCGTATTTTGTAATTGTGTCAGGATTTTGCCCGACTACAGCCTGATCCCTTTTTTTACCCTCTGGCTCTGCCTTCTGACTGGGGCCACTAGGTGCACCCAGCCTTCAGGGCTCCATGGCTCTTTCCTAAAGGCTCTTACCCCTATTTGAGATGTGGTGCACGTTATACCGCCATAGTCCTTGTTGCCCTCATCTCTCAAGGGGTATCTGTAGTTACCTGATATGGGGGGAGGGGGTGGAATTCACTCAAATGACCCCATCTCTTCTCTGCTGAAGCACTGGGCCCCCAGGCCCTAGCTCTGCCCTGCTCAGGTACTGCCGAGACCTCTGCCATCCCTTCAGTCCCAACCCAGACCTCAGATACCAACAAAATCACAAACATCAGCCTGCTGGCACAAAGGAAAAACCAAATTCTTCTAAATCGCTATTGCAGCTTCCCCTACTTTGTTGCTGGAGTCCCTTAATAACATCTCTAAAACTCTCCAGCCTGCCACAGGCACTGAGCAGCTCACCCTCCTGCCACTGCCGATCACTGAAGCTCTCTCTTTTGCAGCCTGCTGCATCTGACTGATCCTGTTCCTGCCTCCCCTGCTGCCTGCATGCTCTCAGTTACTTGAATGGCTCTTACATCCTGGAACCCCATGCAGCTAATAGACTCATTATCTGCCTACCCCTCAACCCTGAAGTCATGGCAGAAGTCCTCCTAATAGGAGCAGGGCATCCCTGTTGCAGCATCCACCTTGCTTTGGATTTGTGCAAGAGGCACAATGTTGCCAATAACTTCTCAACCACAACTGGAACTCCCTTGTGTATTCCACAGATTTTAAATTTACCATTTCTGTCTAAAATAGTTTACTGGCTCTGTAATGGGTGGCACCCCTCACTTGGAAAGCCACCTTTTTCCAGAGCACATAGGCACACCCATCCTAGTTGGAATCGACAGCCTCATTTTGTGGAAGGTTAGGAGGGAATTTGGCATTTATGATTTACACAGAAAAGGATTTCTGAGATTATCTGACTAGCCTAGTTTTTGTTTTTCTTCTCAGAGCTCCAATTCAGACCATTTTGCAACTCAGGAGGAGAAAAAACAACACTCCTTTGAGCATTTAAATTTACTCTCTCTCCAATCCCATAAAAAGTCTTTGCTGCGAATTCCTGCCCATCATGAAAAACATACTGATCTTAATTGATTTTCTCTAATTGTGCTGTCTTCCCACAGAATTATAACTTGTTAGGACTAAGCCAGCAGTTTCAAAGATATTCAGACTTCATTTTGTAAAATTTCTCCATGGTCACCAAGAACCAATCTTGTCCTTTTTATCTGGGTTACAGATTTACATCATCCTAAAGGGACTGTGTCTTGGCAAATCCCTGTAGTTTTCAGTCTCTTCTGCCATCTCGAAGTCTGAATATTTATTGCATATGTGGGTTACAGTGTTGAAAAGCTGCAGGACATTGTCCCCTTTTTATTAGTCTTCTATTTCCTATGTTATACTAGTTTCTACCTTCCTCATTTGCAGCATCCAATGCATGGACTAACAGAAAAGGGTTCCGTCTTCATTTCTCTTAACAGAAAAACTAGACCAAAGAGAATTTATCTCCCCATCATACCCTCAAGACAGTGACCATCCAGAAGCCTTTTTCTATGATCCTCCTAAAATTGATTAAGAGGATATCAAAACCTCGCTGAAACCATCTACAATTTTGGGGATTGTGTGCATCTGAATTGTATTGTATACATCTGATTTTGAGCTTGTTAACAGAAAGAGACCATTTCCTTCTCTTCCTCATTTCATCTGCAATAAACTGAGAATTCTGACAGTATTCAACATTTGCATAAACTCCTTCATCTTCAGATTCATGTGCAACACTGTGGCAGAACTCTGCTGATGACCTGAAATATTACTGAGTGATGCAATCTGAAATGAAGTTGCTAAGAAGGTTCCAACACTGTGGTATGGGAACTTCAACTGAGATCTGAGGGCAGTAGACATCTCTGGAGCAGTAGGGAGGGGCAGGAGGCAACCCAGGTAGGAACTCCAGGCTCCAACTGGGGCAGTAAGAGGGGGTACAAAGATAGCAGCTACCTTAGTTTCCAGTGACCCACCACGATTTGTAGCTTGGCCACAGCTCCTGTCCTGGGCAGTGGTGGCACCCAGGGTATAAGGCAGGAGCCCTCTTATTCCTTGCATCCTTTTCCCCAGAGCAGAGGTCTAAGAGAAACTTCTGCAAGGAAGCTCTTGGGAATACCAAGGTCACAGAGCAAGCCTTATTTTCTACCTTTCTTCAAATTATTAATATAAAGAGACCCGCTAGGAACTGGGTTATTTTGACACAAGGGGACATGACTTAAGCAGCGCAGCACAAACTTATATCAGCTGAGAATGTGATCCTAATTGAGGGCCAACATATTCTGTTGAAACTCCTCATATTCTTTAAGTATTACAATACTGAAATGTGTATGTTTTAATGTAAAAGAAAGAGTAGCTACCATATACAGCCATTGTTTTAACAGTTAAAGTACGCTAGGCCTCTGACATTCTTTTCATCAGTATTGCATAGTATTGCACAGTGCTGAATTTAATGGAGTTATACCAAGATCAAAATTCAGTTCATGCTGAATGTGTAATACCCCACTAAATACTTCTGCAATAGCAAAGATTTGAGGCCATATCCTAATCTCCCTGTTCTTTTTTAATGTGGATCTAACACTGCTGATTTATCAACGCAGCAAGTGATACCAGTATAAAGCAAGGGTAACACCACTGAAGTTAATGGAATTAGTCAAGTGCAAAACTAATGCAAGAATAGAATTGGGTCTCATATGTTAGTGTCTATGCTGTACATGACCTGCTTCTTCTATATTTTTGTTCTCAGATGCACACTGAGACGAAATGCATCCTTTTTCCTGGGTTTGAAAACTTTCATTGCTATATATTGGAAAATACAAGTTCAACTTGTCATCTGCAAATTAAATTCTCGCCCACACAATAGCTACTTCACCAGAGCTTCTGCAGTAGGATGGAGATAGAACTGCTGCTTTAACTCAGTGGCAGAACACCTGTCTGGGGAAGATGCAAACAAAGATCCTAGCCTTGCCTATGACTTAACTTCAAGTTTAATCTCCTCCCTGGTTACTGTGCTGCCCTCTAAGAGAGACAGGTGCAGCAGCCTCTTCATGCAGTACAGCTGGCAGGCCTATACCCTGTTTAAAATGCCAGAGCTTTTATTTAGCAAAACAAACCAGCCCCATTTTAATCCATTTGGCAGCCTGGGGGAGTGGAAGGAATGATTTGCCTGACCCTTTGATTTTACCCTCTCTCCAATACTATGAGAAGGCCTTGCTGTGAATTCCTCTTAGTCATGAAGAAATCACTGTTATGGGGAATTCACTCTCTCAGCAGAGGGGTCCTCCTTTCTTTACCCCCACCAATTTACATCTAAAACATGAGAAAAGCATTGCAGATTCTTGCAGCACTGCCTTGCTGAAAGCAGAACACAGCGATATGCTTGGTAAAATGACACTCATGTAATACTTTAAGAACCAGACCCTGGAAATAATTCTGTATGTACATGTGGCCTTTATTCACTCACCTAATTCTTCTTTTTAAATGATGCATCCTACTTTTTAAGTGATGCAGCTGCAAATTCCATTCTTTGGTTTTCCTCATTTAATGTGAGAGCAGATGGGGAAATACCTATTAAATGCTCAACTGAACAGCAATCATTATCACAGCTGAATTCGCACCTTGCAAGGGTTTCATCCTTTGGAACATATGCCAGGGCTTCAGGGAAATGCATGTTCCTATGAGCCTTTGCTAAGGAAGTGTCAGGCAGCCTGGCCAAAAGAGAAAATTTACCAGGGCTCCATTAGGTGGAAAAAAACAAAAGACGAAAACTACATGTTCCACAAGCAGAGAGTAAATGTTAATGCCACCTGTTGAGTCACTTCCTCTTAGTCCTTGAATAATTTGGGGAGCATACCTGGAAGATAATAAGCTTTTGGGGCTAGTGATCATCTTTTTGTTGTGCATTTATTGTAGTGTACCTGGGACAATGGGATCCTTCAAGGGCTACGGCTATTCAAATAATTAGTAACAAATATAGCTGTAAAAAGCATTTGAAATCATCACATTGCAAACAGCATCTTATGTACCAGATATCTGATAGAACAAGATTCAGTGGAATAGTCATTGCCCAGAGACAGTACAATCAACCAGCCATCCAATGCACAAAGTCATATTGGATCAAAACATTCTTTAAAGAACAATTTTGAACAGGTTTTTGTGTTTTTTTTAAACTTTCCCTTAATAAATATTATATAAGCTGATCTTATACAAATAGCCAATATATCCTTTTTTCCCCCCAAGAAAATTATTTCTGATCGAAAATCATTTAAAATGCACACCCATTAGACATTTCAAGTAGTAGGATGATCAGACTGGAGAAGGATTTCACATTTAGGATAACAGAACACATTGCGTGGGCAAATGTTTTTTTTTTTTTTCCCTGAAGCTTCAATATCTGATGGAGACAGTGAGAGACATTGAATCATGGGTCTCTTTCTGCATCACAAATCCTATGGTTCTTATGTCTGCAACTCCAAACATAATACTTCAAAAATAGCAATCTTCCCAAGCAGAATTAACTGAGGGCTCATTTAAATTATCTTGCATTTGTGATCATCCCTACAGAAGCAAAGCTGTACTATGTATATGTATCCTCTGCAAATGTGGAAGTGTTTCTGGTTTGGTAAGAGGAACAAACATGTTCATTTGTTTGAATAGCTTTGTTCTAGGCACATGCCAACATAATTACATTTATTTCACCCCTTGTTGACAATTTTCTTCAGTGAACACATTAAGAGCCGTCTTGATTTTTTAAAGCAGGTTTGAAAACCCCAAAGCTGGGCCAACACTGTATTTCTTAGCCACAACAAACAAAATTAGATTCTCTCTGGTCAGTAACTTGGCTGTCACCCAAAGCAATCTTGCATCAGGCCCTTCCAATGCCTTTGTTACCCATAAAAACCTGCATTTGATCCATTGGAAAACAAACACACTCTCTTATTACAATAAAAAGGAATGAAGGAGCTCAAGGCTCAGCCTATATTTTTTTTTGTTTTTATACATATTTAATATTTTTTTAAAAGAATAAAAATAACAAAGCAACACTATCTATATGGTCCAGGTATAATATTAGCCTCTACTTTTGTTGACTCCTTGCTTTAATTGCCTCTTAAGTTATACTTCTAAGGGCTTGGATTCTGTTCCCAGATGTAGCTCCAAGGGATTTCTGAGAGCTGAGCACCCACATCAGAGAGCAGGATTTCACCTAGCACATTGAAATCCAAGTACGTTAATTCATTGTACAAGTAGGAAGTATTTGGTGCGGATACTAGAGAATTTAAAACCATTCAAAATGTTAAAACAATTTAAAAATTTGAATAGTTAACACATTTAAAACTTAAAATTAAAAATAAAACAATTTAAAACATTTTTAAATTTTAAAAAAAGTGTTGGCTGTAGAGTTTAAAACAAATTTTGAGACACGCTGGCATGTGATAAATGATGGGAAAGTACAGCAAAAGTAAGTGGTTATTCAAGACACTTTAGGCTTTTTGCTAGGGTTTTATTTATTTTTGTTGTTTGTTTTTTTGAGGGGGGCATTGTTTTTTTTGTTTTTCAGGTGTAAGCTTTTCTGATGCAAAAAGATGTGGCTTTCCCGAGTCTTTATGCCTATTCCAATTTCTAAACTTTTTGAACAAATACAGGATGTGCTCCAACTGCAATTTTTTTTTTTTTTTTTATTCTGGGCAATTTTAGATTAAACCCTCACAGACTTCCGGGGGGGGGGGGGGGTGGGGGGTTGGTCCTTCTTTGTTGCCTTTCTTCTCTCGTAAGTAGACATAAGCTTGGAAGGAGACAAATAAATAGCCTACAGATTAGTTCCTAGAATGGTGCCACAATAGTACCTCATAATACATTTGGGGAACTTGACAATTGACCTTGTTTCTTTATCTAGACAGAGAAGATGTGATGGGGTATATGAAGACATCTTCATATACCCCATCTGATTCCCAAAAAACCTTCCTGGTTCACCTGTGTAAAGGCCAGATCCTCTCAACCTTAGTATTAAGTGACTATTGTAGCAGGGTCCCAACCCCGTTACTAGAAGGAGGGTGGGGTGGAGCAACCCAGGCATAGCCCCAGCCCCTTGGCTGGGGCTTTCTTGTCCCCTGTCCCACCCATCTGCCCACCCCATGGCTCCCTGCTAGGGACTGCCCCACAGCCACCTGAGAGAAGCCAGCTGTTTTCCTCCCCAGCACACAGCTGTACCTGATAGGTAGGGAGCCCATGTGCCAGGCAACAGCATGCCACCAAGTCAGCTGGCCAGGAGTAAGAATAAGAGGGAAAGGGAAAAAAGCAGCAGGGTGACCAGAGAGGAGAGAGCCAGAGTTGCTGTGGCTGTCCCTGGTTGAACCCCTGAGGAAAGAGGGGGAACCAGAAGAGCAGCTGCCTTATGACAAACTGATTGAATTGTGAGATAAGTTCTTTAGTTTTAAGTTTGTATTGGGCTCTGAACAAGCCCCAGTAGTAGTCTGGGAATGGCTTCCAGTGCTTGCTGGGGATTTGATTTCTAGCAAAGCAGGGAGCATCCAGGAGCAGGGTGCCCGAGCTCTGAGCAGCTCCCCAACTATGCTGGAAGGGCAGCTCAGGTTCCCATACCATGGACTCGGAGCAGGGCTCTGGGCAGCTACAGCAAAAGTGGCCAGGAACAGTGATGCCTGGTCAGACATGCAGGCGTGCCCCAGGGCAGCCTGAACTTTGCAAGTGGGAGGCAGGTGCATGAGCCTTGACTGAAGGTAGATGAACACATTCAGCATGGTTAAGTAGTTTTTGTCGTCTTCTTTTACCCATCTTGGTAGTTCCAAAGTATGACCAGAATGAGAAATAGAAGACAAAATGCTAAGGCCATATTAAAAGGACTGGACTTAAAGTATTGGAATATAGTGAAGGAGCTTCTCTCATAAGAAATTGATCCTACCATTCAATGCCAAGAGGTTTTGACAGGCCTCCATGCGTTTTGACCGTTAATCTCCACAAAATCTTCAGATCTCTTCAGGTTCACTCACATCACCAACAAATGCCTTTAAGTTTAGAAACTTGTGTGGAAGTGTTGATTATGCATTTTGATTCTGCTTCAGAATTGAAGCAGCACAAGTCAGAAAATTGGAACATTTCCATCAACACTTCTCTTTTATCATAAAAAAATTGAAAAAAAAAATGTTTTAATAACTTCTTCCCCTTCTGTTTTCCAACCAGAACTGTCAGATACAGGAGAAAATAGATCCTTTAATGGGGGACAGGAAAATGAATTGCTTCATAGTTTCTTGTTCCTAATGATTTTGATGTGGTTGCATCAATCCAGGGGTTTAAGTCAGGGATGGGCAATTATGGCAGCTGGAGAGTCACTTAATGAGTTTTGGTGATCTGTCAAAGGCTACGTATATAGAATCTTTCAGAATGTGGCATTTTAACTAATTATAGATAAAAAGAAGTCAAACTAAAATTCAAAACATCTACTATATTTTAATTTTTATTTCAAAAATTAATTTTTGTCTTGACTTATACTACTCAAAACATTTACAGGCGCATAAAACTAGAGAGACAGAGAGAGAGAGAGACAGATGGGCGGGGGAGAAAAAGGTGAGCTGGAGCCCAGATAGGCAGTGGTGCCTTACACGTGTCCATGGCCACCACTCCTTCTCCATTCTACCTCCTGCCCAGAGCAGCGTAGCAGAAGGAGGAGGAGGAAGAAGAAGAGTTGCTAGAGGCAGAGGGAGGTAAGTAGTATTCAAGCAGCTGCAGAAGTATTGGGAGCAGCCCCACCAAGAAGCTGTGTGCTGGCTGAGGCCGGCACATCAGTAGGTAGGGGAATGGGTGTGGGCAGGAGTGCAATGTGGGCTAGGCCCCATGCAGAGTGCTGCTGGGAGCCATGGGTCAGACAATCAATTGGCAGGCCAGACTGGCCCATGGATCATATTCTGGCCACCTCTGATATATGGTTTGAGCCTCTGAGCTTAACCCCCAGTACAAGAACAAAAGCTCTGTGGCACTTGATATCACTGTTCCCTTCCTACCCCACCCTATTCTGCAACCTCTTTGTATCTCTCGTATGTTGCATTTCAGCGCACACATCCACCAGCAGAAATCCTACAATCCCCTTCTCTTGAACTCTGTATTACCAAAAAGCCCAAAAGTAGAGTCACGGTGTCCAAGCTCTGTATAGCTCAAGGGAATGCGAGATGTGTTTTTATACTATGTTCATAGAAGCTCAATAAAAACAGATTTGGTACAAGCTACAAGAAACAGTGTAGGCAGGGAAAAATGGTGGTTTATGTGGTTCGGGACAGCTGAAGGAGGCCTCAGAATCCACCTTAAATGTCATTGTATGCATTCATGGTGGACAAAAAAAAAAAAAAAAAATCTTCCCTTTTTCAAACATCCTAATTTTCATTAGGACATAAATACTAGCTAATTGACACTTTCCAGGATCATGGAAAAAAGTGATTCAGTCCAATTCCAAAACACTCAGGAAGAAAAAATAACAAAGCAAGCACTCAGTCAGAAAAGTTCACATATGGGATATGGAATAGAGGGGAAAGAAAGGATAACTCAATGTATCCAGAATACTGACTACCAGTGTGTGTGCCAATCTCACCCTCCACAGGTCACATAGGTGAGAAAGTATATTGCACTCTTTGAACAAAAGAGAAAGAACCCGCTCGGACCCGCAACAGCCGGAGACCCACCTGCCATGCCAGAACCAGCAATGCTGCGAGAACAAAGAAAGCCACAGGAACCACATTTCATCAGCAACTGTTCAGTCTGGATCAGACTGCCCTGAAGATGCATGGGTATTTCTGGCCCACCGTGGGGACAGAGACTGGGGAGGCAGGCTGCGAGAGGAAGCCCAGACATGGGAACTACAAGAAGCTGGAGGAGAGGCTCCAGAAGATGGGGAGGCTAGCTGTCTGCTAGCCTAGGAGCTCAGAGGGGCTCCAGGATGCCAGGAAGTGCTGGCCACTGGCTTTGAGTCTGTGGCAAGGAAGGCAGTCATGCCCAGTAAGGTCCCATTTCTTTTTCCTTTGGGTTTTTTTTTTCCCTTTTGTTTTTGTCAGTGTTTGCTGGAGGGCTGCCTGCTAGGCTGGACCCTGACCCTGGGAACAAGGAGAAGAAGAACTGGTGATGGGGCAAGACAAGGGGAGAGACGTGGGCTGAACACTGTTCTCTCATCCCCAGGCCCATGTTGCCAGTTAGAGCCAAGGAAAGGCCCGCATCCAGGAGGTGCTCGGACCTGGCTGAGAGACACTGGGCCAGCACTGAAGTGCCCTTGGCTAGGTGCTTACATACCATAGGAGAGACAAGCCCAGCCAGGGTTTTTGTTATTCCTTTGGTCCAGAGCAGACCAGGCCAGTGAGGAGGGGAGAGCCTCCACTGCCCTCTGGGCCCTAGTGTACAGCAGAAAAGACTCTGCCTGTAAGCTGCAGAGCCCAAGCACTGAGAAACTTACCTGAGTTTAAGTTGAATGTCTTGTGTTCTTCTTTAGTTCTGCTTTCATTCACAACGCTCCAACAGGGGACGGTTCGAGCTCAGGTGGCTATCATACAGGGGAGATGGGCTCAAGGAGACCACGATTCTACAAGTCCAAAAAAAAGAAAAAGAAAGGAGGTTGCCTGGTCAGATCCAAGGGCGAGACCAACGCTTTAACATCTGGGTGGCACATGGTCAGGGTGTAGGGTAGGTAGGAGCCCCAGAAGAAGGACCAATCCCAGCACACCGAAGGCAGGCTGCCATAGAACTGAATACCTCCCAAGTAAAGTTAGAGATAAGGTGGATCTTTCTGACTATAAGGATGGTCAAGAAATGGAACAGGCTACCTAGAGAAACTATGGAATCTCTTTTTGGAAAATTTTCAAGAGCAGGTTAGACAGATACTTGTCTGGGGAGATTTAGTTGCAGATGACCCTGCCTTGAGAAGGGGGCTGGATAAGATGACTATGCAGTCACTTACAGCCCTACTACCTTTGATCCTGTACTGTAAATTTAACTCCAGCATAACACCAATTATACAGTTTAAGAGGAAACATTTACAGGGACCTGTAATAGACCCACAATTGAAACATTTGGCACCAAAAAAGTTTCAAGAAAACAACAGCAGAAAATAAAATGATTGCAGATTATGGCCCTTTGGAGCCCTAAAAGAGGTCCTGATAAGACAGGCTTTCCACCAAATGTATCAAAAGAATGATGCTCAAATATGCTGCCAGTGTCAAATTAGGTCTCTTCAGATGCATAGGAAGGGGAAGGTGGAAAAGAGCCGAGTTAAAAAGCAAAATAAAAAATTGGTATGGTGCCGTCTACCCATGTCACAGCCTGTCTGTAAGTTGGTGACCTATAAAGTGCCAGAGATCAGGTGTGCTAAAAGAAGCAAGAAACAGAGAAATGAAAATGCGGCAGGCCATTATTTCATTTTATGGGGAAGTGAGTTTCTGATGCACATTA
>NW_005843393.1:19519-23421 GCF_000455745.1 Alligator sinensis | reverse complement strand
TCCCTACAAAATTATGATGTTACTTCATAACCCAGTTATTAAGATTCATACCAACACTGAAGGATGGAGACCTTAACACAAACGCTTCACTGCTAATTACAGAGTGCACCTCAGGTACATTATGTTTATGGTATACATAATAAATAATTCAGAGCCTAAGCAGATGTTTGTCTTTAGTACAGGAAATACTATGCATCTGATTGATGTAATTAAGTACCAAGGGCCTTAAACATCCAGGTAGAGAGTAGCTGTTTCAGAGTAAAATGTCTTAATCAGTAACTGAAGCGCAGAGCTTAGGAAGTATGGGTATCAGTGGAAGTAGTGACTGCATGTAAAAACAAGGAAAACTGCAGTGATGCAACAGTACAAGCACAGAGATGCGCTAGATTTCAAAATGCCCACATGATCCATCAATAAATGCAATAGTGGAGAAAGAAAAATATATGTTGAACACACATAGCATGAACATTTTTTTTTAAACCAAACACATCATCACAAAAGATAAATCATCCTGTTTCTCTGGTGAAGGATATTCTAGTAAAAAGACTCTACATCAAAACATAGTAATTTACATATTTGTACCCTCCAAAAATACAACATCCACACTAGACTCACAGACTAATGCAGACATGTACTGTATTAAATGGGGTTGGACATGGAGCTTGACAATTTTCTAAAAGACACCAAATATCTTTCAGCTAAGCTTTTCAAAAATAATAATTCCCATTTTTCTATTAGATCTAATACTAATGCAATGCATGTCTGTTTGTGCTTTTAAAAGAATGATGCCCTCTAGTTGCCATTATGTGTTTAAACAGCTCAAGTAGGCCTGATCATAACACTTTTTCATAGTTGCTAGGGATAGTTGTTCCTTTCTAACATTCTAGTACGTGAAGATTTTTCACCATGAAAAAATAATAGGAAAAGATATTCAGGCCATACTTAGGAGACTACACCTTTAAACTGAAAAGGCTGTTGAGGAGCAGTGGTACAAGAAAGCTGTTCCAGACTACAGGCTGTATTTTGCCACAGTGAACCCTTTAACAAAGGTCTGCAACCCGTCGGGACAACTACCAAAGCCATGCTTGGGGGTCAGGCCTGCTCCAACAATAAAACACAGCCCAAACAGCCCAATTCGTTAACACAAACACTTCAACTAGTTTAGGCACCTGAGTAACTGCCAACAAGGCTCCAAGTGGGAGACCCTGAGCAGCTGAACCACTAAGTCTAGATTGGAGACTAACATTCCTCAAACCTAATTGTGAAACCCCCAGATGCATTAAATGCCATTGGAGCAGAAGGGAGTCTCTCTCCGAAAACCCTGTTCCCCAAACCCTTCACCAAGACATGGAGAAGCATCAACCTGCATTGCCATTGTCCTCAAGACCCCTAACTTATCTGACCTTACCTTTGCTTGAACACCCAAGCAGCCCCTAATGGAGCAAGAAGCTCCTAGGCTGCCCAGGATGCTGCTGACACAGGCTGATCCCAGCCCCACAGCTCAAACAACAAGATTGCACTTAACCAAACTAGGGATGCTTTCTGAAGCCTAAAGACCACACAAACCATTTAAAGCACTCCCCCAAAACTCTTAAGGTGCATCTAGTGAACACTGGGCACAAGCACCCCTAAGCCAAGACCCCAGCCTGTACCAACATAATGACACTCTGCACAACTACCACATCATAGGAGGTACCCACCAAGCTTTGCCCCATCTTCAAGCCACACTATAAGGCCAAACAAATCAGAATTATCCCCAACCTGACTAAGCCTGAACAAAGCAGGCCTACATACCTTAACCCAGTGACAACTTATGCAACCCATACCTGTCCCCAGCCAAGTCAGCCCCTCCCCCAGATGCAAGATTAAATCAAGTCCACTGAACCCACCTGAAAAATCAGGCCAAACCATAGCCAGAGCACCCAATCAATGAGGATTCAGGCCATACCCAAGCAAGAAAGAGACCACTATCCATCCCAATCTTCAGGTCTTAGCTAAGAGAATTAGCACCCCCAACCTCCAACCCAATTCTGCAAGTCCCCAGGCTGCACACACAACCAGCCTTCCACCCAACAAGCAAGGGCAGCCTAACCAGACATAGAAGCTGCTCCCAGCCAAGGAGAACCCCCAAGGGTTCCCCTAATAACTGAAGCAGGCTCCACCCTTGACATCCCAAAAATCAAGATTGTACCCAATTAAGTCAAACCTCCTCTCTAGAGCTCAGAAGCTAAACCTCCCTCAGTTACCCATCACCAAACAGACACCTGTCCCTGACAGAGATGTGAGTTTTCCAGAAAACTTTGAGTTGGAAAAGATTTCCAGAAAATTTTCCAGTGTCCCAAGTAGAGCATGATTGATTTAGCATGTTTATTTGACTTGCATGTAGTAAACAAAACTGAAAAATATCCCCATGTTTTATGTCCCAATAGCCATAAGTATTTGAATTGAAATATTTGATATGGGGAAAAAAATTAAATACAGCACACTTAATTTTGTTTAAATGTTATATTCATGTAAATTCAAAGCTTTGTGGAAAGAAATTATTTTTATTAGAGCATTTGTAAAAATGTAAAAACAATGCACAATAGCATGTACTTCCCCTTAAATTTAAACAAACAGTGTAAGAAAAAAACCAAAAAGGTACTGAAAACTGGTGACACTAATTTTAGCACACCCAAAGAACTGTGCATGAGATGTCGTTTTGTTTTTGATTTGGTGTGCACAGCCAATTATGGGAATTCATAACTTGATTTTTGGTTTGTATTATTATGTGAGTGTATTTACCCTCCTGTTTATAAACCAATAAAACATATGTACTCTCTCACACACTTCCTAGGGATAATCACTTGAAAAACATCAAATTACAACTTTGAAACTGCCAGGCTTGCCTAATATTGTATTGGCATCCATTCATTGTTACTAATTAATTTTATGAAACAATAAATTTTTAGACATGGAAAGTTTCCCACAGAAAAATAAAAGCAATGGAAAATTTTTTGGAAAAGTTTCCATTTTGGAATTTTCTGTGGAAAATTTTCCACCCCACATCTCTGGTCCCTAAACACCCAGGATGCAACAAGCAACCCAGCACTTGGTCTGTCACATTTGATAGTCACCCCAAACATACCTCATCCTACCCCCATAACTGCAGCCATTGAAACCAACCACTGAACAATCACACTGGCCTGCAACCAAAGAAGCCCAAGGCTACCCACTTTTAAAGCTTCCCAACTATAATGCCATCAAAACCTCCACTCTTTAGGTCAGCTTCATGAATTTCCCTAAACTTCTATCAAATGCAGTCTCTTAAAAAACCCATACTAAGCCCAAAGGCACAAAAGGGAGGAGAGGGGAAAAAGAAGAGTCCAGGACTAGAATCCAAGACAGGAAATGAGGCAAGACTATGGAGTCAAGAAGGTGAAGTGTGGCAGGAAAAGCAGAGGGGTGGAGAGGGGACCAGGAAAGATAGAAAAAAGGATTCATGAGCCAGGACTGATAGATAATGCCCCCAGAGAAGACCAAAGCAAAAGTAGGTGACAGCAGACCTGGGGCAGAGATTGGGTAAAAGCAGGGAGGAACAGACAGAACATGACAAGGGTCAGGCCAGGCCCAAGATAGTGTCTCGGACGGCCAGAGCCGACTCGAGGTGATTTAATAATTACTCGTTCGTTGGGCGGGCTGGTGAATAGAGATGCGGACAAGGCTTAATTGGTTGCAAAACTTTACTTACGCCGCTTGTAGCTGCGATGCTGACGGTCTGGTCGTATGAACAACTATGTTAGTTGTTCCAGCTGGCAAGGCTCAGGCTAGCTCATCCGTCCACAAATCAAGCCGGCGGGGCAAGGGTACATCTGGGATTGCGCTCAGTGACGGGGAGAAGAATCGATAGGTGATCAGTCTAT
>NW_005843393.1:12769-14973 GCF_000455745.1 Alligator sinensis | reverse complement strand
AATGTGACTCCTACCCACTTACTTTGTTGGAACTGTGCCATCTCAAACATACATTGTGGCAGAGTAGAAGGATTAGGTTGTTGGAGTACTTGACATCTTTTGTTAACCTCTCTATAGCCTACAGCTAGCCGGGCTTCGTTAGGCTTTCCAGGTTTCGCAACTTCCCATCCTGATGACAGGTAGGTGCTGGCAGTTACGGTCTTAATACAGCCTCATCGCTCGAGTCGCTGCAGAAGGTCAATAAGGGACTGTTTTAGAGGACCCTTAGTTGGGATAGGTCGATATCACCAGGTGGAGGTGTTACGAAGCGTTGGTCGATGCCAATCCTGTTCTGGGATAATAACGGGTAATGCCTGCAGCACTTGTTCTTTAAGGTCAAGCGCTCTTATCCCCGGGATCCCTAAAATGTTGATGCCCCCTAGGACAGCCTCTAGGGGATATCGGTGGTCCTGAACCCAAAACTTGACCTTCATTGTGACGGCGATAGCGTTAAGCCCTTGTACCTTGATCGTTTTGGTGGTCTTTTGATGGGGTATCGTTGAGGTAATCACATTGGTTTGAGCTCCAGTATCCCACCCTCCTCTGATTTCAGCACCCCCAAGTCTACTGACTAATCCTTCCACTGGAATACCCACTATCCACCCAATCTGACAAGCTCTCTCAACCCCCTCCAAAGCTCCTGTCATACAAGTCAAATGCCACTTGACCTTCAACTTTCCAACCTCCCTAACCAACCAAGACACCTCCCACCAGCCATGACACCAGAGGCACCAGACATCCCAGGTTAAACTCAATCATGCTACCAAATAGGTCCTTACTTCCTGAACCTGTAGCCTCCCATGCCACCACACCACACCTGTCACCCTCCATATACACCCAACTAATCTTTGCCCCCTTCTCTGTCATAGCACTAAGATGAACACAAACCAGAGCTCCCCTGCAGACTAGGCAAAGTTTGAGGCTACAACAAAACAAAGCCAGGGCTCCAATAGACCTACAAACCAAACTGCATCTCTTGTACTAACTGACCAGCAGGCCAGACACAAGCCAAAGGAGGAGCTGGACTACACCCAGAAGTGTGAGCCTTTGACCCATTCCAAGGCCCCAGACCTCTTCCTGCAGACATGGACCCCACCCTATCTCCACCCTGCAGACTTCAGGGAAGTCAACCAACATACCTACCTCATACCCTAAGTTAGGAGGACACCCCAATCTGAGCTCCCAATTAAGCTAGGGCTGTTCCCATGTCTCTAGTCTGCTCCTAAACTTGACTAGTCCCACTACCCAAACATCAAGATACAACCCAATTAAAATCAGAGCTCTTCTCCATAGCTCAGAAGCTGCCAGACCTGCTATTAGCCACACCAAACCAAACCACCTCTCCCTGAATACCCAGGATATACCCAGCTCTCGTTCTGTCCAATCCCTTCATCATTCCATCCACATCAGGCCTCATGCCCCACCTCTCGGGCTCTCATCCCCTGGACTACAACCAAAGCCTACATTCCTCCCCAATCCAAACCTCCAGGCTACATTCAAACAAGTCAATGCCACTAAAACTTTACATCCTGTAGGCCATTTAACTAGATTCTCAAAACATTTTACAACATGAAGCCTCTGCCTATCAGCAGGCTATACCCAAAGGGACAGGAAAGAATTGGGGAAAAAGAACAAACTAACACCAACATCAACAAAAGACCAGTATTCAAAACACCAAGACAGGACATGGAGCAGGATTAGGGGGTGAGACTTAAGGGGTGGAGGTAGCTGAAATAGGATGGAGGGGACCACAGGGACTAGGAAATAGAGGAAGAGAGGACATTAGGCAAGACTGACAGATAAAGCACCAAGAAGGGCCCTAAAACAGGACTAGGGGGTAACAGACCTGGAGCACAGATA
Organism: Alligator sinensis; assembly: GCF_000455745.1. Lineage (NCBI taxonomy): Eukaryota > Metazoa > Chordata > Crocodylia > Alligatoridae > Alligator > Alligator sinensis. The sequence continues at coordinate 13,074 of NW_005843393.1, read as the reverse complement.
CCATGACAGACCACGGGACTACAGATTAACAAGGGTCAGAGTAGGCAAAAACACCAAGGGACAAAGGGCAAGAGAGGACATCAGGTACAGAAAGGAAGTGCAACAAAGGGAGAAAAACCAGGAGGGAAAAGGAGAAAGAGACGCAATGAGTAGGAGAACAGCATACACAGTGCCTGATAGACCACAGGGGAAACTGTAGACAAAACAAGCAAGTGAGGGAGAAAGAGGAAGAGACCAGGATGTTACGTCTCAGCTGTGTGTTCTTGGGAACCCTGGCACAGGATCCAGTCTGTCTGACTCACCCC
>NW_005843393.1:0-12743 GCF_000455745.1 Alligator sinensis | reverse complement strand
ACCTAAATGAAACTGATTAAGATGCAGTGAGAGACGCACCTAAGACCCTCACCAGATAAGGGTGACGAGTGAATCAACTGCCCTAGGTCTCATTTACATGAGAGATGGAAAAGAGAAAGCCTGAAGCAGAGGCTGCAGTGAATTCTGGGACCAGAGAAGCAGGGGAGCACTGCATGATGGGGAATCTGTGCTTCAAATGTTAATCAACCCATGTTCACACACACCCAGCTCAGCATTTATCAGACCAGTTCTAATCTGGATTTACTAAGGACTTTTCCCCCCCAGACACACACACACAGCTCTAAGTTTAATAGGCATCTCGGGCTGTACATTCCCCGGTCCCACTATGGGAGGCCTATTTAAACTTGATTGACTAAAACTCGGTTGCTGGGTTAGGGAATGCTGAGGCAAGAGACCGAGTCAGAGGGGGTATGGGCAACATTTGAACAATGGTTAAGGGTTCATCACAGCATCCAGCCCGTTGAAGCCCTAATCACAGGTGTTGTCATACTTTTCCCGAGACGACTGGTGGGAGTCCTCTCCACAAAAGGTTATGAGCACCCCAATAATTATCTTAAGTCTGTTAAAAGAATATAGTAAGATCTGGAAAAGTCATGCTAAGCTGAGGCTTGTGCACAACAAGTAAAAATCCAAAATCCTGATGCTGCAAGCTATCTATTGTTCCTGAAGAAACCATGAGATATCCCATCAGTATATCTGCCACCCATAGGAATTTCAAGCTGGCTCCCAAGTATTTGGGTTACTCCCTAATCTTAAGTGTTTCCTGATTATCAATCAGTTTCCTGAGATGGTCCAAACCAGATAACCCCTTGTCAATAGAAAAGACAATGATTTACACTACTGAGGGTGCTACGGAGCAGCTGAACTGAGGGTATAAAAATCTGTAAGTGTGTGTGCTGCTAGAAGAGAGAAGAGGAAGAGGAAAAGGAAGGAAAAGAAGTAGAAGCAGGAGGAAAGAAGGAGAAGAAGAAAACCCCTGTGCTGACACCATCCCCTGTCGTTCTTGGGACGCTGGAAGAACAGATCATCTCTCCCTTCAAGGACTGTGCTACAGACTGTGCCTGTCAGCTTTGCAGCCTGAGTACCGTGGACTAGGTGAGATCCCAGCGTTCTCTGTCTTCTTTCTAGGCATAAACTTCTGAACCTGAACTGTATCAGTTAAGCTTGAGCTAAGTTTCCCCAAATACTTAGTGAAACCAGGGTAGTATTGTAATTGTTTGTGTTTGTTTTTCTGTTGCATGTCTATTATTATTAGTACCATTATATATTTCATATGCTTAGCAATAAATAAATTTTATAGTCAAACTGGTAATAATTGGGTATATTTTTCCTTCTCTGCTTATTTTTCCTCCAGTGCTCTGCAGCAACGCTTCTTTTACCTAAGCTAAAGATCCCTGTGAAGCCCAAAAATACTGTGGGGTCTGCTCATCAAGAGGCCAAAGATTGGGAGGTGCTGAGTTTGAAACACATAAAGGGATCAGCTTGTACAGGCTGATTGTCCCAGTTTGACTCAGACGTGCCCTTATGAACTGAATGCTGGCCCATGAGGGTGTCAGCTGAACACCCAGATGGATTCAGAGGGATTCTGTTCACCTGCGTGCTTGTGTCTGACTGCAGTTTATTGTTGCTCTGACGAACTGATTCTTGGCATATGAGGGTGTCAGCCTGTCCATGCTGATCAACCTGGCCAGGTCAGGCGTGTCATGTTAATCTGTGTGTGTTTGTGCATGTATGACTGATTTGGTGACTGGAGGAACCCAGCCCCATTGAGATTGAGTCCTACAAGATAGCTCCATTGGGGGTGAGGGCTTGCAGAAGGGAGAGATACAGCTCCGTATAGTAACACAAGCAGCACATGGACAGAATCACCAAGACCCTAGAAACTATCCCTAATAAATGAGCACACCCCAAAGTATTGGGCAAATCTGGTAACAAGGAACCCACACAGTAGGGGTCAATACATAAAGAGGCAGCATGAAACAGGATGGGGCATGGGAAACACTGTGGACTGTCTGCAAGGCAGCTGCCATAGGTGCCTAAACATGAGTGTTAAAGAAAGGAGACATTTCAGACTCTGTAGATGGTTGGGGTTGGAAGGGATCCCCCAGCTGAGTTAAGGCCACAGGTAGGCCAGGTGGATGCTATGTCCCACAGCTACATGGTGAGCGTTTGGAAGGGGGTATTACTGCTACTGTGATCAAAAAACTTGTCTGCCTAAGCTCCCAACTAAGTTGGAACCCAGTGCCCCACAACCAACACCCCATCCCAAAACCCTCCCCATTCTTTTACACCAATACTTAAGCTAGTCCAGGCATCTCAGGCATAGCCACACACAGGAGACCCCTAGCAGCCTGACCACAATGCCTGGCTGCAAGGGCATAATAGACCAGAGCTGGAAAAACAAACAGAGGACAAAGGAACAACTTGGGAACTAACAAGGAGATGCAGGGCAGGGAAGTGGGGGGTCTAGGAGACAACACAACTGTATTCCAGCAACTAATGAAGGGACCTCAAAAATACACCTGGCCCCCAACTGCATGTCTTATGTTCCTGTTTACTATCAACCCAGTTAAGCCACACTTTGGCCCCCCAACCCCAACAGTAGAGAACCCCAGTCTATAGTCACCCCTCTCCCACAATAACTTACACTCCACACACCCAATCTACCTCTGTGACCCTTTCCCCTGCAAGGATGAAGACTTGAACTGCACCTTACCAAGCCAGACCCCACACCACACTTAGCAAGGTAAAACCCTTCACCTGTTCCAGGATGACTCAACCATCCCCACAATGCCAGGTCCTTTCACCCACCAAAAACCAGACCAAACCCAGGCCTGAGAGCCCGGTCTGTACCCAAGCAAGTGAACCCATCCACCCCAAGTCCAAAAGGCACAGCCTAATGGCCAAACCTTTCACCACTACCCAAATCACCCAGGCCGCAAGTACCACAGCCACAGGACCAATCTCCCACCCAATTTGCGGTCTTCATGCAACCACAACAGTGCCTGTCCTGCCACAATCTGAGCCCCCAAGCAGCATCCAGTGCAGGTCCCAATACTGCTTCTGACCCAGACAGACCACAGCCCAATTGAAAAAAAACTGGATCCAAACAAGATAGGGTTCCTCCATCCCCCAAATCACCTTCTCCTAGTCTACTGACTAACCCCTCTGGTAGGGTACCAACTATCTACCCAACCAGATCCCCTCTCTCCCCGAGAAAGTCACAAATGCACTCAGCCACCACACTACCTCACAAGGGTATCGTCATCCAAGGCAAATGCCATCTAACCCTCTAGTCTCCTACCAGCTAAGCAACCAAAACCTCGTTCCCCAACCATGGCACTACAGGCCCCAGATCCACCCCGAATCATGCAAACAGATACATCCCTACTTCCTGAATCAGCCAACCACACCCAACAAGGTGACCTTCCAACTCAGCCAGTTTTCACCCAGCCACCCAAAACCTGTTACCTGTCTGCAAGGCCAGTGAGGCTTCCAAACATCTCTGGCCCTCATTGTCCAACACCCCAGGCTCAAGGCAACCAAAATAGGGGCTGTCAATCTGTACCAAACCATGACAGAACAAACTAGATAGCAGCCAATAAGGACAGACAACCACCATCCAATTGCTACCAACCCAGCCAGCACACCCCTTGCTACCAGTTTCCAACTCCCAACCATGTCAGGGGGCAAATGCCCCCAAGCTCAACCCCCAGCACAAGCAAATAATCTAGGGCTCTATGTGCCATTATTCCCTTCACCTTCCTCTCCCTCTCCTGACACACCCAGCCAAATGTTGTCCCCTCCCCATGCCACAGCACTAAGCTGAACAGAAAGTGGAGTTTCCCCAAACTTGGCAAAAAGCAAGACTAAATCAAATGAAAGCCATGGGCTCCACTTAGCCCCCTAACCAAGCTGGATCTCTTGTACCTCCTGATCACCAGGCCAAACCCAAACCACAGCAACCTCAGGGCTGAGGATATGGACTACATACACAAGTGTGAGCCCCTCACCCATGCCAAGCCCTCAGAACTCTGCCAAGACATGCCACCCCCACCCTCAACTGCACTTCCCATATCCCCAGGCTGCAGGAAACTCAACCACAACACCAGCATCATACCCAAACTTACAAGGGCAGTCCAATTTGAGCTCCCCAGGAACTGCCAACTAAGCAATGACTGCCCATGCCCCTAGCATGCTTCTGACCCAGCAGGTTCAGACCCCGAACAGCAAGACTGCACTGACAAACCAAGGATCCTCCCTCAAGCCCCAAATCTGGTTCCCCTTCGGTTTACAACCGCTTAGCCAACAGACGAATGCTTCTGAATGAGAGCCCAGCATCCACCCAACATAGCACTTACCCCGACCACATACCAAGCATATCAAGCCAACACATGTTATTGCCAAGGCTACAGTCACACCTGTGCCTGCCACCACCTAAACCCCATGACTACTACCATCCCCAACCAACCCAGACCTCTCCTTCCAAGCCTAGCAGTAGAGACTCCTGCTCCTACCTCCTTCCAAGGCAACACATCATTCAGCCATCAAGTCAGGTCCCCACCCCCTCTCAGCTCTTCAACTGCACCTAATGATGCCAGCACCCAATCATCATCCAACAAATCTACACCCAAACAACCCTGGCCCCACCCTAACTGAGGCTGCATTGAAACAATATAGAATCCCGTAAGCTCCACCCAACTAAGATGCAATGCCTCAGGCAGCAGCCAGCCAGAACCTGCTCTGTCAAATCTGCTAGTCACCTCAAATACACCCCATGCTAACCCCCTAGCTGCAGCCATCTAAGCCAACCTCTGTTCATCCCCATTGACCTGCAATCAACCGAACCCAAAACCCTCCCCTCCTAGCCACCAGGCTATACTCAACCAAGCTAATGTCATGACACTCTCCATTGCTCTAAGCGAGCCTTCTGCAGTACACCAAGGCTTCTATCAACTACAGCCTCTCCAAAAACCCAGACTGTACCCAAAAGACAAAAAGGAAAAAGAGGGGGGAAAAAGAGTACAGCAGAAAGGGTGAGAGGATAATGGGATTACAAACTGAAAAAGGAAGCAGGAGACCATTACAATGAGTAGTGAAGAACACCTGGGAGAGGATAGGAATGGGAACTTTAAATCAAGCAGGAAATAAAGAGACGTGGAGGGGAAAGATCAAGATCCCAGAGAAAAGGAGTTGATAGACAAAGAGGCAGGATGCATCACAATGAGAAAAGGGGGGTGGGGAAGGGGAAGAGGCACTGTGGGCTGGGTCCTCAGGCAGCCTTAGGCACCTTGCTGACCAGAGTGCTAATGTTGAAGACTGGAGAAGGTCTCAGGCTTTGTTGATGATTGAGGGTTAAAGGACTCACTTAAGCAAAGCTAGGGGCACAGGTAGGTCAGGGTCTTGGGGGCAAAAGAAGGCCAGGTGGATGCTTATGTCTGGCAGCTAAGGGATAGATGTTTGGGGAGGGTATTGATACTACTGTCCTCAAGAGCCTGCCTATCTGTGCCCTTCTGAGCTCTTGAAGCCCTGCCTTCACCAGCCATCAACTCAGACTAAAACATCCCCACTCTCATCAGTAACTTTCAAGCTAACACGGGCTACTCCAGCAGCCTTAGACACATCCACAAGAAAGCAGCTCCTATGAGGTTTAATGGACATGAGAGATTGAGGTGGGGTGAAAGGGAGAACACTGGAACCACCAAGTGAGAAAAGAGATGCAGGGATGGTGACACCAAACAGGATAACTGAACAGGAAGGGAAGTGCAAAAGGAGAAGGGGATGACAGAGGTTTGGGACATGAGACAGAATAACAGAAGAGACTGGAGAAATGCAAGACAGGCCGGTAGGAAGAGAAGAGACAGGAATGGGGAGGAAGATTAGGGAGATCAGTGAAGGGGACAACAGACGAAGGAGGGGATAAGAGACAGCACAGAGGGATACAACAGACAGAATCCCTTCTACCTGTTCCAACCCCACCCAATGCCCAAATTAATCTGAACATCTATCCAACTCTGAACCAGAGCACCCAATCTGTAAGGGCCCAGGCTTCACTCATCCCAACTCCCAGGCTACAGCCAGTAGATGCAGCCACACATCCCTTCCCAAGTCTCCAGACTCCAAGCAACTCAGCCACAGCACCAACCTCCCACCCAACCCCTGGCTGCACCCAACCTATCAAGGGCCCCCAATAAAGCCAAGGCTATAGCCATTCAAAACCACCACTACTGAAGCCCCAGGGATGCTGCCAAGCAGCCCTGGAGAACATCTAAGCAAACCCTAGCATTAGAGATCCCAGCATTTAATCAAGAAAGGTTGGGCTCACAAAAATCTTATGCATATCCAATTTAGCCTATGAAGCACGTGTCCCCTGCCTTCTTCCTGACTTCAGACTACCACAGCTACCTGCCCCTCTCTCTCTCAGATATTCCAGACACCCCTTAATTTAGGCTATAATCCATCAAGAATTCATACCAGAGGCCTGCAGCCTGAAACCATGAAATACATCAGTGTTTCATCCCATCCCAACCCCTCATGTTGCACTGAGCACATTTGAAATGTAAGCCTGTTCTAAGCTCCAAGATGTAGCCAACCCATCCTTCCCCTCCCACTTCCACACAGCCAAGAAGGACCCACAGGGAACAGCTAAACAAGCTAGGCTCTGACCATGCTAATCTTAACCCAGTAATCCAGACTCCCCTGACTTCCTCAGCATCACCCCAAATACTACTTAGGTATTGCTGACACTCCCGTAATGTAGCCCAATGAAACAGGGCTACAACCCCACATGACACCCCAAGATGCATCCCCCACAGACCAAACCTCTGCCCTGCTACTACCACCCAATCAAGCCACACCCCACTCTCACTACTGTAACACAGAGCCTAATTCAAACCAGAGATGCCCCTACTCCTGCCCAAACAACCATTAAAACCAAAAAAAGCTAGGTCTCCACACCCTATTTTCACCCAACCCATTAAGGCATTGCACCAATTAATTCAACCTTTGCACAACTTAGCCCCAGGCCCCCTTTTCCCATTAGAATGCCTTGCAGGACCTAAGAAAAAGTAGGCTCTTCCCTGAAGACCAAGTTTAACTGAGGGCCCCTCTTGCAATCCAAACCCCAGGCCTCAGACATCTTAAACCCAACCCACCCCACCTTTTCAAAGAAAAGGAAATGAAAGGTAATAAGGCCTACTTTTCTGCATAACTCTGGACAAAACTTCACATTCCACCAAACTGAAGAAGCCTACTCTGCAACTTCCTCCGCAGCCTGAATCCCCAAAATCCAATGAACTAATCCAGAAGTCTCCAAGGTTCCCAGGCTGTTCCTAAGCAAGAGATGCCCCAGCCCCACAACCAAGAAAGAGAGTCACTGAAATACAGCCTAAGCACAAGCCTTCCTGCATGAGTAACCAAGATGCCCTCAGATCTAGGCTTCCATCCTCCCCCTACCCCCCCCCACAACTACATCCTAACCAAAACAGGATGCTCTGCAATACTATGCAGGCTGCAGACATCCCAACCAGTCCCCGCCTGGGTCCCTGACTTACTTTCACTTCCTATCTTGCCCACCCATGCTGACCCCAGTTTGCACCCGAATCCCCAAATGGTCACAGACCAGGCCAGCCCTGTTCCAGCTTTACAACTCACCAGGCTTCACCCCACACACAGCACAGGCCCTCTTACCCATCTCAAGCCCCCAAGACTCCCACTCCTGAAACCAACCTACATGACCCCAAATGGCTGCAATCATCCAAGACACCCACCAATACAAAACAAGGGTTCCCAATAACCCAAAATACAGGCTTCTCCCCTGGACCACTGGCACAGGAGTGCGTGCAACCACCCCACTTAAGGGTACATTTTATCCAGAAACCAAACTAGATGCCGTTTACATTAACATTCCATTAGCACCTAAGCTGAAGGGTGGCCTTCAACAGCCTAAAACCCACCATCTCTTTCAAACCCCAGCCTACAGACAATCTAACTAGGGGCTGCAGTTGTGCTCCCCAAATCCACGCTCTCATCATACCATAGTCACCAACTGTACCAGGACAACCCTTTCCGTCTGAACACCCAACCAAACCTAGCTTGCCGCACTTCCTGAGAATCCCAAGGGGCATCCAATTGAGCCATAACTCCATCACCCCCAGGCCTAGAATCAAAGCTGCCCCAACCAAGCTACCCTCTATCCCTCCTGTCCAAAACTTGCAGGATACAACTGACCAATGTTTGACATCCCCCACCCCATGCCACAACAAAGCCAATCTCAAAATGCTGTTACCTCCAAAACCTGCCCAAATCCAAGACCACACCAAAGCAGGCCAGCTCCTCACCCCTTCCCATTTGGCTATACTCTTAACAATTATGGCCTACCCCAAACCAGCCACTCCCCACAATAGCCCCCAAGACTGCACTATATCAAGTGAAGACCAAGGCTGACACTTCGGGTCTAAACAGTAACAGACAACAAATAGTAGTCTAAATTAAGTAATAAATGATCATTTGACATTTTTCCTAGGAAATGTGCGATTTTCATAGACATCAGGGCTAGAAGGGACCTCAAGACAACATCAAGTCCAGCCCCCTGCCCCAGGGGCAGGAAGTCACCTAGGGTCAAAGGATCCCAGCAAGATAAGCATCCAAACATTGTGATGAAGCTGAGTGTGCAGAATTTAAACCAACAGTGCAAAGTCAATTATGCAGTTTAAAGAGAAAGCATGTATTACAGGGACCTGTGCTGGGTCCATGACTATTGCAGTTGGGGGAATAAGGTGACAAGGAAGTAAAATGGTAACTGACTATGATTAGGAGGCTGTAACAGAGCCAAAGGCTCCTGCTACTTCAAAAGCATGCTAAGCCTGCTGGGTAGGACCTGCCGCTGATCAAGGGCTAGCTGTTTGGAGGCAAGTAGACCATGAAGAGCTGGGATAGAAGCCACCACTCGTGGAGGAACTATGCAATAAAAAGCCCAAGAGCAGACCTCCAGGCAGTAGAGATGTAACAACTACAAGAAGCTCCCATGGAGGAAGACAGCCTGCCATACACCTAAGTGGAAACCCCTGGGCAGTGGTGATGCATAGGGGGTGCACAGAAGTGCATGTGGACCCCCTGAGAGTGCCGGCGCACCCCCTGACTGGCCACACTTGCTGCTTAGGCAACGGGCAGAGGGGGCAGGCAGGAGCACCAGTGGCACCCCTGCAAGCGCCAGCCAGGGAGTGGAGCACTGTGGTGCTTCCAGAAGCAGCCGTAGGCACTTCTGGAAGCAGCCACAGTGATTGGCCATGGGAGGACCGCCCCAGGTTGGTGGGATTGGCTGCGGGGGGACACCCTGGTCACTGACTGGTCGCTGGGGGCATCTGCCCCCCCCCCCGACTAAGGCAGCACCAGTCACCCACACCCCTGGGGGTGGCTGGAGATCTACCTGACAGGATGGTGTAGGGTTTCAAAAGCACATAAGGCTAGTGCCAAAGACCAGGCAGTAGGGAGAGGAGGTCTTGAGTAAGATGGCTGCTGCATAGAGACCAACTGGCACACACCCTGTCCCTGAAAGCTGCAAGGAAAGAGGTATGGGGGACTTCTGACTTGCAGGAAGTTATGACCCAGTGTGGGGAGGACATTTTTGTTGTACAGTTGTTGTGCTCCTGTTGGCTTTTATAGAACTAAGAGACCAAAATAAGAAGGCCCTACATTCCTCCTTGGATCCTGAGCTCCCTGACTCTGGTATTAATCATTTTTGGGCCCCTGCTCTAAGCCCTGGGTCTACTTTGGCTCTGTCTGGGCCCCTAGCCCTGACTCCTCCCTGCTCTGGGTGCTGAGCCTACTTTGGCACTCTCTCTGTCTCAGCTACCACCTGCTTTTGGACCACTCACTTCATGCCATGGGCTCCTAGTCTCTGGTGTGCCCAGGACACCCTCAGAGACCACTCAGACTTCCTCCAACCCCTAATAGCCCCAAACCTAAGCCACTGAATCAAAGTGTAACAAATGAATATGCACACTAGCTGTAACTAACCACATGCTAAATCCAAACATGAACAGTAGCTTAGTGTCAGAGAAGCCATATCTCCCTTGTCCTGGGTTAGATCTCCCCAGTAGCAAGCCTTCAGCACCTTACTTATATCACTAGGGGAGTCCAGGGATCAGCAGAGCCCCCTCCTGCAGTCCATGGCCAGGAGCTCCTCACTCCACAGTTTGCTGGCATAGCCTGCTCAGGATCCATCTCTCAACCACAAGCAGCTTACCACAGAGCTCTTCCCTGTTCAGCCTCCAAAACCAAACTGCCAGCCCTGACTCTAGCCCTGGCCCTTTCCTGTCAGGTGACTCCACAGGGTTGGTTGCAGGTGCCTTCTAATTAGGCTCATTAACTGCACTCCATGGCAGCCCAGCTGCAGCGCTGCCTTGTTTCCCCTGTAGGGTTCTATCTTAGTCTTACTGTGGAGCAACTGGCACTGCAATAGGCTTTTTACTGTTTATTAGGGCTGTGTGAAATTTCACTGCCTGTTTTGTTTCAATGCTGTTTTGAGCCATTTCAACCTCAAAACAGTAAAGTTGAAATGAAACAGGGAGGCTTGAAACAGGGTTGAAATGAAACAGGGCAGGTTGAAACGTTTTGAAAAGTTTGAAATGTTTCGAAATTTTGACTATGAAGCTGGGCTTACCTTTAATGGCTTCCCTGCAGGGAAATAGAAAGTAAGGTAAGGGGAGAGAGAGGAAAGAGGGGGAAGGTGGGGGGGGGGGAAGGAGTGTTCTCATTATGGACATATGTATCTGGCCAGTGACATCCTTCTCTGAGGTCCCTTCCAACCCTAGTGCTCTGAAGGAGGGACAGAAAAACTTCATAAAAGGCAGCATTTTTTGAACTGCCCTGCTTTCTGCTTTGGGGTCACTTAGTGAGCTGTCTGTTCTAGCAGCTCACTGTTGGACCACTACAACTAAGAGCACTGATTTTTTTCTAAAAAATTCCCTGCTTGCTACCCTAGCAAGAGAGATTTCAGAATACCTTCTTCTTGTAGGTGCTTTTATTTTATTATTATATTCATTGATTTATTCTTTTGAATCTTATACTTATATTGGATAGGGTTACTATAGAATTTACTCTATATAGGAATTTACTATATATATTTGTTTTTATATGTTCATTCTTTCCACCACACCAATGCTTTTGAGTTTATCTACACACACAGATATATTTCTATCGGGTTCATAAATCTTGTCAGTGCACCACACCTATGGTTTTCAATTTATACAGGAACGCAAATACATTTATATATTTCTTGAAAAGGAAGACATGAAATACATCGTGAAGCATGGTGGAAAGGCAGGTGGCCACACTGGCCAGCCTTCAGGGAGGGATGGAAGACGGGGTAGAGGAAGAGCTGTAAGTTCCCCCCACACCAAACTGAGACGCAGCCTCCTTCCTCCAGCTAAAAGGGATGAGGCTGCTACAAGTAGCAAGGGGAGGGTAGCAGTGCCACAGCCACTGCCTGCTCCTGAGACTACATCTCGTCCATATGCAGCAGCCATAACCCCACCCACTCCCACCATGATGACAACTACAACCAGCAGCACCAGCACAGCAGCCTACTCCACACCTGTGTCACTTCCCATGCTGAGCCTTCCAGTGCCAGAAGAAGAGGTGGCACTGGATCTAGATCTTAGTGCCCTAGCAAGGGAAATTCTGGGGAAGGAGGGGGAATCAGTTGAGTTTGTGCTCAACACACCTCAAGTTTCCCTTCAAGCCAGGTCTCCTTCCCTAGAAGGCACTTCAGAGGAGGTTTATGTAGAGGTGGTGGCAAGTGGCTCAGCTGAGTCCGCTCCTCCTCTTGCTGTGCCTCTGCCTGCTGAAGAGGGGGAAAGTGCAGCAGCATCCACAGATGCACTAGGACCCCAGAAGCGAGCAGGTAGTGTGGTCTGGGATCATTTTGAGCTGGCAGATAATCCCATGCATGCTATCTGCCTGCACTGCCAAGCCAAAACCAGCTGGGTCAAGGGAACAAAACATATGACCACCATGGGGATGCTGATGCATCTCCGCAGGCACCACCCCCTTGCTCTTGCTCCTCCTCAGCCTGGCACCAGCAGGAGCATGCCCAAAGGGAAGTCCCCCGCTCACTCCAAAGCCCCCATCCATCCAAAGCAGAGGCAGGTCACCCTGGAACAGTGGGGGAAAGGCAGACAGAAAGTGGGGCGCGTTGCAAGACTGAACGAGCTCACCCAGAGCCTGCTGTCAATGGCAGCCCTTCTCCTTCACTGAGTGGCCAGGGTTCAGGTGGCTCATGGTGCTTGCAGTCCCATCATACCAAGTGTCTGCACGCACCACCTTCAGTAGGAAGGTGGTGCCATCCCTGTATGAAGCATGTACAGAGTACTTAAGGGACGAGCTGCACAAGGCAGGTCCGCAGGTGGCCTTACACTTCACCTCAGACATCTGGAGCAGCCGGGGTGGAGATCATGCCTACCTCTCCCTCGCAGGGCACTGGTGTGACCATTGTTTGGTGGCCTCCCTTTAAAGCCAAGGTGCTAGATGAGTTCCACACAGCAGCAGAGATCATGGGGGCCATGAACCGCCTAGTGCAGGTGTGGCTTGCTGGGCAGGGCGAGCTCACCTGCGGCTTCATGGTCACCAACAATGGGACCAATGTGGTCAAGGCGGTCTGTGATGCCAACTTTGTTGGCATCCGCTGTGTGACACACATATTTCATCTTGTTGGCAGGGGT